>NC_053151.1:14026368-14213868 GCF_016808335.1 Panicum virgatum | reverse complement strand
AGTGCTCTGCATAGTGCATAAGAGGTCGCTATCGTTCAATAGTCAGTGGTTGAATATTAGCTGTGAAATATTACTCTGCTAATTAGCCTCATAACAATCACGCACTCCTATCTATCACACACGCAAGTCGCTTTCATCCAATAGTTAGTGCCTAGAATAGTAAGAAGTTTGGGTGCTTGAGCCACTCAGTTGAAGTGCTCGTGCGCTATTCATATTCCGAATTTGAATAGTGCCTGATATTTTGAATAGTGCCACGAATTTGAATAGTAACTGCTGAATTTGAATAGTGCCGTGAATAGTAACTCGTGATTTTGAATTTGCAGTTTGAATTTTCGAAATTTTTCCGCTTGTTCCCGCCTGCTCTTGCAGTGCTGGTATCAGAGCCGAGTTTATTAAAATTTGAATTTAAGGGAATTACAATACTCTGTCAAAATTGAAAAGCTACATTATTTGAATTTGGAGGTCAATACCGGAAAGTCTGTTAGTACTAAAGAAAATATAAATATTAGGTGCAGAATAAATAGTTCTGAAGAGCATACTTGGCATACCTCTCACGGTCAGATAAATTTAATAGTTGATTTAATTCATAACTTTTACATAACTTGGGGTAAAAGACAAGACGATTTAGAATTAAAATTTGAAAATTACAGAAAGAACATAAGCATCTAGAAGAGCAATATTTGGTAGCAAATAAAAAATTAGAATTAGCTTTGCAAGATTTAGAAGAAAGCAAAATATTTCTGGGAAAGATTAGTCAAAATAGTGATTATATTAAAAGAGATATATCTTATTTATTCAATAAACTAGAAAATACTAATATTGCTGAGCATAGTAAAGAAATTGTGTTGTCATCATCTGGAATACTAGAGGTTACTAGATCATTAAATTCGGATAAATGGAAGTATCTGACAGCCTCACTAGAGGAGACCAGTGTCTCCAGGTAGTGCAAAAAGATACTAGGCCTTTAAGCCTAATGGATAAATTAAAAGGAGGATGTGACGAAATTGAAACCTTAGAAGAAATGATAGATGTAGAAAGTGACCTTGAAAGATACCAGAAGGACACTTTAAGGAAAATAAGACCTCAACAATTATATCAAATGGGTTGGTTTGAGTATAAAAGTGGATTATACAGAATATCTAGAGAAGTTGAATTAAGTGTTTTAACAGAACCTGTTCAGCTAAGAATTGTTAGTAAGCAAATTGAGAAAAGATTGAAATATACAGGATATAAATACATACATCAAGGGATGTATATTATAGGAATTAAAGGAATGACAAGGAAGAAATTAGGAACAAAAGTTTTAGTCACTCTATTAGATAAAAGATGGGAATCAGTACACAAGGCATCATTAGGATTCTTAGAAGGAGACATGAATGAAAATATGCTAATAACATATATAGCTCCAGATTTAATAATGCCAATAAAAGAATTTATAGACAAAATGGTATTTGCTTTTCAGACCAAAGGTTATGAAGACTTTAAAGGTACCAATTTATTAGTAAGCATAGAATTCATTGGAAGATTAACCAATAGAAGTGGAACCCGATATAAAGTAAATGTGAATAATGTAATAGAAAGTATGCAATCCAAAGGAATAAATTTTAGGAGTCCTCTTAAAATCAGCTCTGAAGAAAGAGCAGGAGAAGAATGGAATATTGCTGCTTTAATAGAATCAAAGACTTTAAAACAGCCTGAAGATTACATAAGCTATGAAAATAGAAAGGGGCAAACTTGTATTAGGTTTGTAGATTATAAAGAAAAAAGTCTGGATGATTTAGAAGCATCTAGTTCTGAATCAAATATAGAAGAAAATAGAAGACATAGTGTATGCGAATTTATGGAAAAATTAGACATTGATAATGAAATAAAACATTATGAGCAAAAGCTAAGTAAGATTCCTGATGAATATAATACTTCAATGCTATGTGAATGGTCTGCTATAAGAGAAAAGGAAATTTACTTTAGACGAGAAATTTATAGGCTTAACAAAATTAAAAAAAAAAGAGAATTAAATGATAAGAAATATAAAGCGTCAGTTGTTATAAAGAAGTGGAAAGATGAGTCAACCCCAAAAGATGTGCAGAATCATAAAGCAAAAAGAGATCCAGACACTCATAAAGGTAATGTTATGATAGATAATAAAGAATTAAAGTTGCAAAAGGAAAATGAAGTAAAGATAGAGAATACCGAAGAGGATATTATTAGTGAAGAGGAACAATGGGAAATTAATAATAAGTATTTATTAGAAAGTTATGAGGAAAAGGATGAAGATATAAATGAGTTATATAGTAAAGATTTAGACATACATAGGTCTTTACAAGTCAAAAATAATGCTATAGAAGCAATGGATCTTGATGCTAGTTCATCTAAAAGAAGACGAGGTCCAGAAATAAAAACTGAAGAAGAAAAAGAAAGATCTTCTAGAATGTCAGGAACTTGGCCACCAGAAAAGGAAGAACCTGCATATAGCTATATACCAGGACAATATAAATATATGGGTTCAAAAAGAAGACAATTTGAAAAGACAGTTCAATTTCAAAATTATAGAAGTGATGGTGCTATATTAAACTTAGCAGCACATGACCCTATAGATTGGCCAAATATAATCAGTATATGGAAAGGATTGATAGTGCAAAAATACATACAAAATCAGCATAATATTGGAAATAGAGTAGAAGATATGCTTACATATTTAGAAACATTTTTAGGAGAATCAGCTAAGGTTTTATGGGAACAATGGATAGAAGCATTTCCTAATTATTATGAAGAGTTAAAAAGAGCTGGTAGTAATCCATATAATTTTGCAAATATTATTTCAAGCATTGTTATAGGAGAAGATCCTGAATTAGGATATACTACTTTGCAGAATGAAAGATTAAAAGAAATAGAAAAGTTAACTTTAACAAACTGGAAAGGAATAAAAGAATTCTCTCAGCACTATTTGTATAATGCTACAACTGCTAAGCAAGGATATAATAAAGGAATCGTTGAAAGATACTTTAATAAGCTGCCAGACCCTTTAGGGTCCATGATATTCGAAGAATATAAAAAAGAATGCAAAGAATATAATATTTCTCAAGCTATAACATTTGTTTTTAAGCAGCTTAGAAAGATATGCACAAATATACAAGCCCAAAGGTCAATGAAACAATCAGATTATAATTTTTGTAACAAGATAGTTCAAATACCATTGACATATGGAGAAGAGAGATCTAGAAATAAAAGGTATCCAAAGAATTACAAGAAGGGAAATGTAAAAACAAAGAAGAGATATTTTCTGAGGAGATCAGATAATAGAGCTCCTTTCCTTCATAAAAGAAATGTACGAAGATATAATCCTAGAAAGAATTATGATAGCACATGTAGGTGTTTTATATGTAACTCACCAGACCATTTAAGTAAAACTTGCCCTAATAAAGATAAGAAAAGGTATTCTAGTAAGCAAGAAGAACAAGAAAAGGTGTTAATAATAGATAGTGTGAATGAGAATATCTTAGTTTGTGATGATGATATAATGGACGATGAGTCAATATATTCTATAATAGAGACAGATGAAGTAGAATATGATGAAGAAAATGAAACAAGTGAGGAAGAATTAGATTTAATTGATGAATTAGCTGGTTTAAAAATAGAAATGATGGATCAAGTAATTTGCAATCATGAATGTGAAGAAGGTAAGTCTAGCATAAAATGTGTATATTGCATATATTATCAAGACCCAGGAGAAAGAGCAACATGTAGTCTTTGTTTGAGACAAGCCTGTATGGCATGTCTAGAACAGAAAAATAATGAGAAAGTGGAAAATAAGTTAGAATTAGTAGAAGAAGTTTGTTTAGAGAAAGATAAGAAGGAGAATAAATATTTAGGCAATACTCCACAAGAGTTTTTAGTTCCTAGAATAAGTTTTAAGACTGAGCAAGTCCTGTCATGTTTCACGCAGGATATTATAGAGCTAATATGGAGCAAATATGCTGAAAGACAATACAAAACCTTTCTTGATATACAAAATTATTTTATAAGATTATATCAAGGAAAAGAAAGGCAACTAGGAATAATTGCCAAAGCAAATATCTTTCCTTTACTCCATATTGATGATAAATTAATTATCAAGCCTCGACATAAATTTATAATATTCAAGGCTGACATAAATCTAAAATATTTCAGAAGTATACAAAGAAATACTGGTAATGATATCTCTTTACAAACTATTATAGACCATGGTTTAGCTCATGATATATATGGAACACTTGGAGAAATATGTCAATCAGACCTTGGAATTGCTATTAAAGAAGCAGCTAAAAAATTAGCTTGTGTCCAAGGAAGATATAGAATTAGATTCTGCTCTAATCCACCAAAATTTACACAACCTATAAGACCAGCAAGCCATGATATTTATATTACAAAAGGATCATATAAATTTCCTACTACTTGGTCTTCTGATATATGGCAGAATTATGAAAAGTTATTCGCCAATAATGCAAATCATGACAAGTGGAGGATATTTACTGAAGCAAGAGAAATAGAAGGAAATACAAAATTTGATCCTGAATATTATATGATGTATCAAAATAAGATAATAAAAATATTCCTACGAGAATATTATGGCAAAAATAGTATCATACAGAGGGAAGTGGGAAGACTGATAAGGCCTAATTATGGTGCAGAATGTGAACTAAGAAAAGAATATCGAGAATTGATGGCATGGTATGAAATATGGCAGCTAGAAGATGCTGATACTGAAGTAGAAGAAATATTACAAGAAGAATATCAGCAAGATTAATATTAAAAGTTTCTAGAATGTTGATAAGGTGTTATCAACAATTTCGCCGTGGGATAAGGATAAGCATGCCAGAGTGTTTGCTTGATGTCTGCGACATCAATCATTCGGGCGTGGAAGACTATACACCGAATATATTCTCGAATATATCCAGAGAATATCACGTGAAGGAAGTGGACAAGGCAAAAGGAATAAACAGTAAAATCAACAGTGAGTTCTACTGTAGCCAGTACAATTATTGAAGGCAGCGTTATCGTCCAGCTGTCTAGGCAACATTAAAGAAGGATAATTGAAGACGCCGGGTGTCCAGCGCTTCCTTAAGCCTGAAGGCTCGGGAGTCTATAAAAGGAGAAGCCAGACGCACGCATTCATCGCCGGAAAAAGAAGAGGAGAGAAGACACCGAGCCTAATACTCAGAGCGCATCCACCACCACTCCACCTAATTAGTAGCCATCTCACTCCCATTGTAATATAGAAATAAGGGAGAAGCTGTAATCGCCCTTCGCCTGTAAGGTAATCCACGGTTGTGTAAGTGCTTGGGGTTTCCCGAAAGGGAAAGCCGTATGTAAGTTTGCTTTGTGGAAATGGATTAAGCTTTCCTGTGAATTTCCCTGCTTTCCTTTGAGCTCGTGGACACGGGGTGATGTCTTTACGCTAGGGACCCTAGAGGAGAAACCTCTGCGTTGAGTTGCTCTCGTTTAGCCCATGGAGAGGCGTCTGAGAGAGCCTGTGTCCGCAGAGAAGTGTTCCCTTCGGGTGGAACTGCCTGGGGAGACGGTAGAGCCTGATTCTTGTGTACGCGTGGCCGGGGTTAGTTCGGGAGAAGACCGGGTAGGCCTGGTTCTGAAGCAAGCCAGCGATGCATGCGGTGAGTACCGAGTAGGATTTGCACAAACATAAGACACTCCATCGGCTGAAATTTTTGGTTTCGCCAACCTGCCAAGATCCTGAGAAGCACGCATATTCACTAATCACGCACAAATAATCACGCACTCGTCCACCATCCACAAGAAGTCGCTATCATTGAATAGCATCGCACACCCATTTTGCATAATTAGGTACCATATAATTTGCATAATCACAAGAAGTGCTCTGCATAGTGCATAAGAGGTCGCTATCGTTCAATAGTCAGTGGTTGAATATTAGCTGTGAAATATTACTCTGCTAATTAGCCTCATAACAATCACGCACTCATATCTATCACACACGCAAGTCGCTTTCATCCAATAGTTAGTGCCTAGAATAGTAAGAAGTTTGGGTGCCTGAGCCACTCAGTTGAAGTGCTCGTGCGCTATTCATATTCCGAATTTGAATAGTGCCTGATATTTTGAATAGTGCCATGAATTTGAATAGTAACTGCTGAATTTGAATAGTGCCGTGAATAGTAACTCGTGATTTTGAATTTGCAGTTTGAATTTTCGAAATTTTTCCGCTTGTATTTAATTCCATCTAGGTATTAATTGAAAATATTGGTGTTTGCACTTGACAGATTACTACTATGGCGGAGAACCTCATCGAACCGGCAAGAATCAAAGCAATTCAAGAATCAATCTGAAGATTCCTGCAAGATGAGGTCATAAATCCAAATGGAGGATTGTATACGGATCCTAAGATAAGTGTGTGGGTCGAATGGATCAGAATAAGGACTTGAGCGATGAAAACGTGGAGAACTAGTATCTTGTACAAATTTATCAAAAAACTTATGTGCATGACGACTTATAAATATTTTATGAATCCCGAGTGCATTATTATCATATATTAGAAGTAATTATAATATTAAGTGTATATAAAGAAAATAAATGTTGCTTTTTGTATGCTAAATACGAATACGAATACACAGATGTACATGAATATGAATACCCAAACATCCACGAATACGAATTAGTTGAAACCTAAAAAAGAAAAAATCAGAAATGAAATAAAAAGACGCTTAGTAGTACCGGTTGGTATCACCAACCAGTACTAAAAGGCTGCACCAGGGACCGCTGCATGGCAGACACCAATCGGTACTAAAGTGCTGCTTTAGTACCAGGCGACCTCACTGGTACTAAGTGATAGCTCACTTAGTACCGGCCAGGCGGTACCGGGAGGGAAACTGGTATTAACCGGGATCCCGCCCGGTACTAATGAATGTTTTTCCAGCAGTGCATGCTTGGCCTAGCTAGATCGTTTGATTTGAATATTGTAGGTTTACTCAAGATCTTAAGTAGGGAATATAAAATTCATTATAGTTGTATTCAAGCATTTCTTTGGCTTAAATGTAGCAATGGCCCCATTTCTACACACATGTTAAGCTTTGCCATAGAAGCAAAAGAGTGGAAAGTATTGAAATTGAGCTACTTTGCTCGGCTAATGTAATCTTGATAATTGCTAGCTGAATGCCTGAAACATTGTTTTTATTTTTGAAGCAATAGGTTTTACTTATTTAGGTATGTGATGTTCAGATTACCAATGCTAAGGTCATGTTTTTGGGCCATCAATGTTTTCTTAAAAGGAACTTTCATTCATATATGCAATGCTTTCTGTATTAGATCTAGCTAGGTTTGAGTTACTAAATCAAACACTAAAATGGTGATTGGTCAATTTAGTTAATATTTTCTTGGCACCTAGAGTAATTTTTGTATTGGATCTCCAGAGAAATATTTTTCAGATGTTATGGCAAGGTGGGCCAAGGTCTGGTGCTACTGCTTGGGCATCATATTGGATTATAAAATTTCAGTGAGATCATGTAGTGTGATGTGAGAAACGCCTTCTTCATCTATTTCCATGGATGAGTGGCAGACCAAGGAGCAGTACTTGTGGGGTTGTAGCACTTTTATATTGTTCGATCGAATTCAAGCTTTTAAATCTATCACTTCATGAGAAACCAAACTGCCGAGTTGTACTCACATTTTCTTATCCCAAAGAAGGAACCAAGTTGGACGAGGTTCCTCTTCTCCATCACTAATATGTTTGTTGATTGTTACGTGGGACAATTTGTTGTATGGACACAACACACTACCTTATTAAAGATGCATGCAGTTTTGGTTCGTTTGATTTGAATATTGTAGGTTTACTTAAGATCTGTTGAGACCATTTTTTGGAATGTGTCAATCGAATGTTGCATGATAGGAAGCCCATGGAAACAAGCCGACGTCAGAGCAGAAAAAGGATAACAGCGCATTGGGCCAATGGGCCGAAAGGGCATCGCAGCTGATGGAGCGAAAATTGTGCTAGCAGACTTCATCAGCAAGTTATCGTATCAGATCTAAATTTAGCTTGTTTTAGAAAGTTTATTTGTTTTTGGTCTTGTCATGTCATCATCGACTAGACTTTATAGCCTATAAATATCAGCCTACGGGATTGTAATCAGATTTATCACCTCTCGATCAAACAAACACATTTATCCTTTAACGTAGCTTTACCATTTTTGCCCTAGGAGTAGGAGTAATGTAGATCTTAAACGATTGCCTCAGCAAGCTGGGCTGCATCGCCTCGATCTCCAGTTCATAGTCTTCGTCTATAGGTGTTCTAGGCTTTAGCCACCAGGCACATCGTTGTGGCTTTGTCTAGATTCATCTACAAGTTACCAAGTTTTCTAGACTTTAATTAGTGGCGCATAGCTGTAATTTCGTCTAGTTTGCCTAACATTTATCGATTCTTATCATGTCTCGTAAGGCTGCATCATCTAATCGACCAGATGTGGTACAATCCTGTGTTATTCTGCCTTGATTAAGATTACATCGACTGATGTTTATTTAATGTATCGTCTTGCTGTATGATCCGCTTTAATTAGCTTTTGTCCAATTGAAATAGATGATATATTATTTAATGGCCTGTTGCATCTTAATTCTGGTTGTCTTTCAAGTGCTGTCAGAATCAAGTTCTACTATGACTAGTCTATCGGCTGGCGAAGTTTAAATTTACCACTTGCTGGTAGCGTTTCTAAATTGCAACTTCCAGATGCATCGCTGTCGTTTCAACTAGAAATACTGGTGGTAATGTTGGTTAAAGCTTCATTGATTTATGGTCCTATTAATAGTGAATTAAGAGCTCAGCGATGCTCTGTTTCCTACCGGCTTTCGAGCCGATAGCTTTTCGAGCTTTATTGTCATCAATCATATAGTTCTAGTTCGGATAGCTGATGAGATGTTCATGTTCATCAGGATACTGGAATCGGCCTCATGGCCATTAACTTATTTATCATGCTTTATTCTACTATGTCGTTATTGCTATTGGTTCTAGGATCACATCGAACTGATTGCCCGACCGCCATTAAAATCAGAAGGATCATTCTTACCTTGTCAGTTGAGTGGTCAAACTGACTGGCACATACGCCAGCACACACCACGTGCGCCGATTTGTGTTTGGTATGTCGGAGCGAAGCAGATCTCCCGGCCCTATGTTGATCAACGCGAGAATCTTATTAGCAGATTTTTGCATCAACAAGATCTATCTTAACATATTTATTACGAATGAACTATAATATAATGTGTGGACCAAAGTAATTATAGTATGGGTTATGATTTATGCTAAATTGTTGGTTAATTAATTTAAATATCTTTTTTCCTAGGTTCTTTATATAATTATTATGGTATGTCAGTCATTGCTATAAATATAAAGTTGTTATTTTCTGAATTTTTAAATACACGCACGTGGGTCTCTGCTAGAAATCACATGATTTTAAAACAAGTTCGTACCGCACATAGGATCCCAAAGGGATTTGAATTTCCAAACTACTAGCCCTTGGGGACAAATTGTTGGTGCTTACTTGGCCTGTGGCTTCAGCTTCTCCAGGGCATTTATGGTTGTATCACATTTGAACGAGTCTTTCTTGATTTGGTTATTTCTTGGTCCTTGAAATCGGACAATGCTAGCGTCAACTAGTTGGCCCATGTTTTACATGTAGGGAAGGGAATTGCCGGAACAATAGTAAATTGGTCATCCTGTGAGCTCAATTGAACCTTTTTTTTTACTGTCCTCCTCTTCCATCATAAAAAGCACAAGGTAATTCTTTGCTTAAAATTTTGGGGCTGTTCTTCAAAATTATGTTCGTATCTTGTTTTCTTGCAGAACTTACCATATTAGCTACCAAACCAGTACGGTATGAACTAATTTTAAATATGAAGTTAGTTGTAAGATCTTTTTACAATGACATTAACAATTTGGTTTAGTGCTGTCGCAGTCATTAAAAATATAACATGCCTCTTTTTATGAAGAGTCCCCGGTAGGATCATGGAAAATTCGTAATCTAAGGAGACGTTTTGTTTGATTTGAGGAATGGAATTAGATGATCATCATATCCATCACCACCTCATACATCAGAAACGTGTTTGGTATAAGCACCTATCATCATAGGATGAACCCATGATGGACCCACAGCCACCTCATATAAGATGAGATGATCGTGAAGCTAGGCATCTCAATATTTTGTATGAATGACATGTGTTGCCAACCCTCCTTTTATCTGTCACCCAATTCATAGCGAATTCTCTGGAAAACTAGATTCCAACCTCTCCTTGCATGTGTGTAATGCGCAAGACCCAGCTGAAAAGTTCGGCACGATTTAAGTGGTTTAGAGAAAAAACAGAGCATTTATCTGACTTGATCAAGCGTGCGTAAGCAACTTGTGTGAAGCCGTGCGGAGTATGATTCTTTTAACAAAGCGAAGCCCACGTATTTTGAAATGTCATAGAAAGCTAGCTTTATGGTCTGCATCGGTTAATTCAAGAGGACAGTCCGCCCTGGTTGGCTGGTTGCACAAACGCACCCTTCAGTGAGGACCTGATACTAGCGGCTAGCCCTTTAGTGCCAGGCTTCATTTCATTTTAAAATGTTTATAAATGTTCACAAGTTAAGCTTATAAATTTAATTTTTGATTAAAGTTGTTCCTCATACGAGCTTCCAAAATACAACTGTTTTTGCAAGGATCAATTGTAGAGATACCACTCCTGTTATACAAACTTTGCTCCTGCACCTTGCTCACATGTATCTTACGTATTAAGCTGCTGGCTTTCTAAGTCGCAAGACTTTTAGAATAATGTTATCTTCTAAGGGAGAATTTGAGGTGCTACTTTAGGGTGCTATTGTATTACCAACTCACCGTAGCACCCCTAATTGTGTAAAAAAAAAATCAATTAAAAATATTGATGGCTAAGGCCCTGTTTAGTTCACAAAAAAAATTCTACAGTACTCGTCACATCGAATCTTCGGTCACATGCATGAAATATTAAATACAGTTGAAAAAATAACTAATTACACAGTTCAACTGTAAATGACGAGACGAATATTTTAAACCTAATTAGTCTGTGATTGGATATTAATTGCAAATAACAACGAAAGTGCTACAATATCAAAATCCAAAAAATTTCGCGAACTAAACACACCCTAAATCATGCAAGCATCTATCATCATACAAAAGTTGAGGTTACAAAAATCATAACTATACAAAAGTTTCTCCTTGTACAGATTTTGTCTAAACCTTAAATTTTGTATGGTAATAGATATTTGCATGGTTTACTTACAATTAATTTTGGTGGAATTTTGTAATGTAAATTTAGGCGTGTACATAACCCGTCTGTAGCACTCCCTCTCGTGTCATTACCTTGGTCAAATGCGCAGACAGCACAGTTGCGATCACATGGTAAACTACTCTGTGTGGCCATTAACATGGACGGCCAGAAACAGGGAAACATCTCTTTCCGAGCGTTTGTGGGTCTCCAACTTGGCAGGCAGTCCTCCGAAGTACCACTGCAGCCTGCATCAGAGATTCAGAGCTGTGACAATTGAATTGCTACAGGACTATATGTGAATGATAATGACACTACTAATAACCATTAATAACCCATCAACTGTGAGTGCCCATGTACAACAACATGACATTATTGCTGACTGACACGTCATCAAGCGAACAGTTGCAGCGCTACCCATGTCACATCTGTCCATATGTGAGAGGAGCTAGCTGCCTATCATTTGCCTTCAGTATTTTTTTTGAGACCTTCCTTTTAGTATTTGTGTTATGGAGAAGCTCCAAACTTCTTGTGCAAGAGCAGCACATTCCCTCGTTGTTGGACAGAAGTGACATGTTGAGTTCTTGTCATTGGCATCTCAGCAGCATCTTTGGTAGGTCAGCTCCTTGTCTTTAACGATGTGTTGAGCAGTGTAATGAAAATATATAGAGAGGCTCCTTGGTTCTGGCACTTGTTGCCATCTGCTGTCCAGTTTGGTAAATTAGACGGGCAGCTTTGGGTCTTTTTCTTTGGAACTACGCTTGCCGACAAGACAAGCAGTGGTCATTTCTGAGAACTAGAGGATTGTCAGTGCCTCGTGTTGCGTTAGTTAATTTTACACGGGATGGGCAAGGGGGAGAAACCAAAGTGTGACAATCTAGTCTTTGATGAGCAAGGTTTGTCCGTAAGAAACTATGGTTAAAGATATGAAAAACAGAAGAAAAGAGAAAGAGATGAACAGAGGTCAAACTTGGTCAAATTTAATCCAAGGTTGAAAAGTTTGAAAAATTTGAAGTGACAAACTGAATGAAGAGTGTCAAACAGTAGATGAAGTCTAAAGATGATCACCAGCTGTGAAGATTGAGTTTCAAATTCAAAAGATTAGAGGTTGAATTGGTTCAAAAACATGAAATATCAAATATATATGGACGATTAGCCATCCTAAGCATCCTGTAGTTTGAAATCTTGTTATACAAATCAACTTTTAGTCAACATGAAAAATGTAGTAAAAGAGGTATACTTTACACTGGTACCAAGTTTGAATTTAGCGAAGAATGTTCTGGACATATTCTAGTGCTCAAATTTGCTAAAATCACTGTTTATGACAATGATTTTAAGTCTGGAGATGTAGTGGCAAAGGGTCAACCCTGAAGGCTTATTGACGAGGGTGTGCACCATGGTACCCAAGGAACGCTCCTCCCAAGCTCTACAAGCCGAGGGGCCTAGCAGGAAGAAACCCAACAGCACCGACCAAACCACCCGATGGGAACACGTCCTATCACTAGTAGAAATAGTAGCTCCAATGATGTTTTGAGCTAGACATTTCAAAAATTCATCATTGAATAGACCACATTGATGACGGAAATTCAGAGTTCGTCATAGCTCTTCGGTGACGGCCCTCAGCCCCTACTCAGCTATGATGAAAATAAAACGCACGTCACAAAACAACATCTGTTTCATAATAGATCATCATCCAGCCCTCAACCGATGCGGAACTGACGAAAGTAAAACGCGTGTCAGAAAACATCATCTAATAGCATCACAAAATGTTGTGCCGTCAAAACCTAACGTTGTGCCGACAAAACATCGTCATAAAACCAGACCGGCTACCACGTGTAGCATCATGGACCCGCCGGTCCTCGTGTCACCCTAGCAGGTCTACGGGAGAGGTGTCACCCAGGCCTCCATGTGTACGAGTGTGGGCCCATCAGGCTAATTTGGCTAACACGTGTTACTGTAGGTCCCATTTGACAGGTCCAATATGTCTACCTGGCAGCGACGTGTGCGGACTTGGACCCCAAGGTCCACATGTCAGGGTCCACGGGTACTAGTATGGACTGGCAGAACGATGTGGCTAACACATGTTATTGTAGGACCCCAGTGATTGGTCCAAGAAATCTACCTGGTAGCCACGAGTTCTGACCGGGGCCCGAAAGTCCACATGTCAATGTTATTGGTCAAATATGTTAACACGGGGTTCACTGGTGAGGTGGGATCCGGGCGCCCATGTGTCATGGTGGTATCAGCCTGCCAGAGAAACTAAGGTATGGGCCTTTGTCAAAGATCCGCCTGATACAAAATTGCCGAACGAGCACAAAAGGGAAGAAAAAATGTGCAGCCACGCAGGTTCGAACATGGGCCAAGGCCAGCTCGGCAATTGCTATACATCACTACGCTGCTCAAGTGTTTTTGCCTAGCTTCCACCTTGCATTTTCTTTGAACGGACATGATTGACTCCTCAAGGACATTTGACCGCGCACTTTCTTATGAAAGATTGACATGCGAGACCCACGTGTCAGCAACCGGAGAAGAGGGGCCGGGTCTTGTTCTTGCACATCTACCCGAGACGATTGCAACCCCCTCGAGGCGCGATGCATCACCTGAACTACCTCTACCATCCCCCAAAATGGGGTTTTTTTCTAGAAATCCCCAAATCTCACTTCCGCCTGAACTTTAGCAAGTGTGTTGGTATTTTATAACATCACGAATAAAATCCGCAAGCGTACAGATACCGCTGTAGCTTTCACACAAGAGTATTCCAGGGTATCGTATCCACTAGGGAACGTGAGTACACTACCTACGAGTTCAGGCTGTCCAAGGACACACACACTAGTGTAGGAGGATAGGAAAGAGAGGACTTTCTAAGATCTAGAATCTATGTTTAAAAGAAGAAATCACGTCGCCGTTATACTTCGAGCTAAAGGTATTGACCCGCTTATACAAGCCGATAGTTCCAATATGTGCTCCATCCAATATCCGAATGTGGAGGATTACTAAAAGGCTCGAACAGGGCTGTCACCACCTGCCGGCTACCTCTACAAACCGTGGGACTATCAGACAACTGAGTGGTATAGTCCAGCCTAGGCACCACATTTACGCCTTTCCCTACTAACTCTAGAGGCATACAGGGTTATCCTTTTCTATCCGGAGCCCAACTCTAGAGTCAAATGCTACTCGCTAGCATACACATCAACTAATATAAGACAGAGATGATAACTTATGATCTAGACTCTAACTCTAAATAAACAAAGAAAGTCTCGAACACTTACAATCGAATAAGCATCCGTCGAGGTACAAGCGGAGAAGAGCGCCGACAAGCCCGACACATCCCCCGACTATCTCCCTCACTCTCGTAGAGGTACAATTTGGAGAAGAGCGCCGTTGCCGGCGCCCTTCCTGAGTACCTCTACTCCTAAACTCCTACTAAACACAAGCTAGAGAGGCTCTACACTTGGAGGTGAGTGATGTGTGTTGTGTTGTGTGTGTGTTGTGTGTTGTGTTCTCACCCCCTCCCCTTGTATTTATAGGAGGGAGCCACCTGCCTCTTGCCCGAGAAATGAGCCAAACCACCATTGGGGACCGACCACACCTCGCCACGTGTCATCTGAGAGGCGGTGGGGCCTATGGGCCATCACCACTGGGCTGGCCGACCTAGCTGGTCGGCCGACCGTGGGCTGGCTCTGTTTGCACTGGTCTTTGGTCAGAAGACTGTTAGGTGGGCCCCCATGTCATGTATATGGGTAAGGGCCTGTCTTGAGTCGAGAAGTTGTTTCCTCAGATCCATAACGTGTCACCTTGCTCATGGGCTGCATTCTCTTCTCATTTCCAAGTATAAGAAACCTGCACATAAATATACACCAACACTCTGTGGAATTTGTTAGTAATAACTCCTACCACTAGTGTTGACGCTCGTCCTTTATACGCTCATGTAGGAGCTGATAGCCTGCTCTGATGGTCGGGTTTGTATCTTGACGCTTGAAGCCTGTTTTACCTGCATTTCTGGCCAAATTCCAATGTACCAATATTTCTAAGAAGAAATATGGAATTGGCTCTTTCTGGATAACATAGGTAGGTATGAGACTTTATTCTTATGATTTCAGGCCCTAGGTGACACTTGAAATGAGTCGTTAGCGAGCGTCAACAAAGTGATGCACCGCCTCCTTTCTGATAACCCCATGTCGCGCGCCACTTTCCCTATCCAACGCTCAGGATCGCCAACGTCCACATGCCACAGCTCCATCTACACCTGCACATGATCCCTTCGGTGGTCTCTTTTGATGCTCCTCGTGCGACATTGTAGATGTTGGCCGACCGGCACTCATGGCGGCGATACGACACCCATCGTCGCTGTCGGATCTGCCTACTGAGGTGGCCATCTAGATCACGGGCCACCTCGCCGCGACCTTGGTGTAGCCAGTGGACGAACTCCGCATGCTTCATGCACCGTGTTCAGCGGCACCAAGTATGCCGGGTCATCTCAGTCAAGAGATTGTCTGAAAACATGCATCGGGATGACCCACATCGCTTTTACACTCTCCTGCCTTGCCTGGCCCAAGTCGGCAATCCGGATGTCTGCTTCATCATTGGGATGCATGTCATCTTCAGTGGACCCATCTTCAGACCCCAGCCAGTGCTCGACGATAATCTTGAGCGCGCCACCTAGGGCGGCCATCCTCCTATAGATGGCCAATGGAGTCACCGGCACCGACGATGATGCTAATAACTACATGAGACAGGGCGCAGGTGAATCGGCGGCGATGGTGGTGGGAGGCGGCAGAGGCGCAATGCTGAGCAAGGCGCCACCGCCACAATGCCGGTGGGAAGCATTGCTTGTGATCTCGAGACATAGGTGGCGCATGCCCCTGATGTGCGTGGCACCGGTAACATACCGCGTAGCACTTCCATGCGCAGGTCATAATTGCGGCGCCTTTGTTCAATGGAGACTCAGAGAATATTGCAGCAAGGGCTGCCAGCTTCATGGCGAAATGAAGTTGTTCCTGGAGAATCTTGGAGTAGATTATTTGTCGGGCAACTTTAGAGTGAATTAGCAGTGGGGAATATATCAGGTGCAAATCAACTCTTCGTGCAAACTGTGTGATGGAGGTAGATCTAGGTACCTCCATGCCGAGTAGGGTCCCCGTATCCGGGTGGCTACCCTGCTCGGTGACTCGCCATCGACTACCCAGCACGCAGTAACTTGGCTGCATGAGGGAATGGTCCTCTGCGGATCAGGATGGAGGCTCCAGCAAGGCACCCGCATAGTCAGGGATCTTAACCGACCTTCTTCCTTGTCACAACCCTAGTAGATCTGATTTCTTACTTGTACCTCATGAGTCCTGGCCTATATAAAGGAGACGTGGGTAGATCCATAGGCAAATCATCTCATTCTCTCTTTTTCCACGACTATTGTAAACTCCAGAAACCCTAATCCCATACCGAACACAGAATGTAAGGTATTATGCTCATTGCAGCCCGAACCTGCTTGCGTATTCGTGTTACCATCGAGCTCTTGGTTCTGAGATCCCCGTCCTGAAACCCTACCGCCCTGTACACCCCTGGTGGACTGGGCGGAATAGCAATCGGATAGTTGACGCGCTAGATAGGGCACTCAGGGCTCCTACGTCGAGTTCGATGGCAGCTAGCACCGGTGTTGTCTTCTCCACCAACGTCGCCTCACAGATGGAGACCGCTGCCAGTTTCTCCTTCACCTTCGGAAGCTTCCCAGAGGTCATGATTCCCAGGAACCCTACTTCAAGTGCCTCAACTCTTGAGAGCAGCACCTCCACCAAGATCAGATCCGATCTGACCTTTCCAAGCTCCATCACGCTTCGGGTTTTCGAACACGACATTGCTAACGCGGCAACCATCCGCAACAGGGAGACCCGTCGCCCTGCTGCATCTGCTGATGATCTCCTCTCCCATATAGATGGTGTCAGCAGATCCATCGCCGAGTGCATCCAACTCGGCGAGTACGCTCTCCTCCACCGGAACGACCCGGATCGTGTCCTTCACGAACTCCGTAACGCCGCCACGACGCACTCAGACCGGATCCGAGTACCCAGAGTAGTTTCGCTCCCTAAGGCTCGGGATCCACCTGCCTCCAGACAGATCCAATATGACCTGTCCCCAGGGCTGGTAGCCGGTTTCCAGGAAGCTTTGTTCACCCATCAATCCAACCGCACTACAACGACGGAGCAACGCCAGATCTCCATGATCTCCTCCGATTCCAACACTATCGCTAGAGAAGATGAGCAGATGCGCAATGAATGTCGTCACCGCTGTTGACGACCATTATCCCGCATTTTGACCATCAACTTCCCGAAATAAATTACGTTCTTGCACCATGTTCCATACAAATTTGGTTTAATTCTAATAAAGTTCCACAAGTTTTGGATGAGTGGCGCTTGCAGGAATCCACTGTCCAAAGATGGTCGAAATCAGAGAAGATTCAGGTCGCCCGGCACATTCCGTGCCGACCGGCCTGACACCTCCACATACATGGGTGCAATATTTTTACAAGAGCAATATGACACATTCATAAGGCTCCAGAACGAGGCAAACATCTCAAATCATGTCAGTGGACCCGAAAGGCACAAGGATTAAACCAAAGACCCACATGCCAGTGCCCAGAACATCAAATGGGGAAACTACCCATTCTAGAGGTAATGTGGAGTGTTGATTTGCAACATCGGCGAAACGGAGGGCTAAGAGGCTCCGGAATCAGGCCGCCCGGCCCGAGAAATCAGAATGCAAGGAAACAACCCAGAGCACCGATGTCCAGGATGATCAGGAGGTGTCCACGGAAGGTCGGTGGCCAGGTGGATCAATCCTAGGCCGGCCAGCATAGGATGGGCTGCCCGGCCCCACCTTGCAGTCTCTCGGCTCCCGGCTTCGTGTGGAAGTTAAACACCGCCTCTACAGTTGCGTGCACCGGGCGCTACCTGAATTACATGCCTTCTACTGAGCTTGGAAGCCTATAAATAGCATCGTCTCCCTCACTTGTAAACACACACTCAAAGGAGCAATTCTCTCTTCTCAAGTCTAAAGTAGGTTAGTAGTTGGGAGTTAGAGTCGAGTTGAGCTTGTCTCGGGGATCCGGAGTCGTCATAGGAGTTCGGTATATGATCATGTATCTTTTCCTTTGACTATTTTAATATAAGTAATCTTCTTTATTTACTTGAGTCAGCTTTACTTTCCGTAACTTATTTATCTTCCCAAATACTAGTACTTGTCTGCGGGATTAGTTTACCTCTAGTTCAGTTTAAGTTATCTTTCTTGCTTGTCGAAGCTTGTCTTACGGGTTTTCTCGGTCGTACTAGTGTAACTCAAGTTAGTTCACTCGGTTGAGGGGGATTTCTCTTGAAGCCCTCAAGAGAAATCCTAGTATCGAGAGCAGACGTGGTGTCTGACTCAGTACTACCTAGGAAGTGTGTTCCACCCCACGGCACCCCAGTGGTAGGCGGCAAGTGGTAACAGCCTTGTTCGTCCCTCGTAGTCCACCACGTTCAGGTGTTTTCATAGCAGTAGTGCCGAAGGACGTCGGGCTCCCTTCTCACCCCTGTCTGAGCCCTTCTATTAGGCCGCCGAAGTATGCTCCAGGCTTCGACATCAAGATAGAAGCTAAGATTAGTTCTAGTGGGGCTAGCTTAGTAGTTTAGAAGTGTTTCAGGAGACCTTTCTCGCTCGTTGTCCTCCCAGCTGCTACCTCTCTAAGGTATAGAATCTCCTGTGTGTCGAACAGTCATAGACTGGCCATTTATCCTTACCCGTTATCTGTCTTACCCCTGCTAAATTATTCGGTAGATAGATTTAGTAAAGGTTGCCACTATAATTTACGATACACTTTATCATAGTGCTTTCCTGAGGATTTCATGATACCCTGGAATCGTTCGTGGTGAAGTGTTACACCGGTAATTCTGTGCGCTTGCAGAATACCTATTCAGATTGAGCATAAGAGACACCAACAAGTATTTCTGGCGCCTTTGCCGGGGAAGCAATTGGCTAAAGTTATCGAATAATTGAGTGACAAACTTTACTATTTTATCACTGCCTAGTTTTAGCGAGCTTACCATTGCTCTCTCGCTCTCATTTATTCGATGCAAAGCAGTGCATGACCGGTTTTGATCTACCATCCAACTTCGATTTGAATCCTCAGAGAATTAGGCAAATTGTGAGACGCCACGTCGTCCCACCCCAGAAGAAACTCACTTGGAACCCTCATTTATCCGTCTCAGCACCACCCATGGCCAAGACTCTCAGGCAGTGATCGGCCCCGTCCAGCAGCCACATTCCTACTGGACTGAACAATGACCAAGGCAATGATGGCTTTGATCTCAAATCGGGACTGGTGAACATGGTTCAGGCGAGTCCATTCTATGGAAAGGCATCTGAAGATGCCAACGCTCACCTACAGAATTTCCTGGAAGTGAGCAGCACTATCAACCCTAGAGGTACCACGATGGATAATGTCCATCTTTGGCTGTTCCCATTGTCCTTGCTAGGCAAGGCGAAGACGTTGTTCTACACCAACAAAGTAGACTTCACCACATGGGATACCTACTCCAATGCATTCCTAACGAAATACTTCCCGGTGGGCGAAACCAATGCCCTCCAGAGCAAAATCTCTGGATTTCAGCTGCTGCCGAATGAAGCCATTTCGGAGGCTTGGGAGAGATTCCAAGAATACATTGTAGCTTGCCCCCACCATGGCATGGAAGAATGGCTGATCATTCAGAGTTTATTCCATGGCCTAAACATGCCAGCCTAGAACCACATCGATGCAGCATTGGGCGGCTCGTTCCTTTCGCTCAATGTCAACGCAGCGAAAGCGCTGGTATAGAAGATTGCTTCCAACCAGAGTTGGAAAGGTGAAAGGCAGCAGCAGCCCCACAAGGGAATTCATCATATCGACAGTGTTGATATGCTTGCTGCCAAGATGGACCTTCTCATGATGAGGCTAGAGTCTCCGCACCAGGAGGCCAACTAGGTTATGGATTCTCGCATGGCATGCGAGACTTGTGGAGAAACTGGACATACGGGCAACTCTTGCCCGATTACCCAGGAGGAAGAACATTTCGTTGGAGCGAACAACTCCAACAATTCAGGCTTCCGTCCTCAGCAGGGTTGGAATTCCGAGCCCAACCTCCCATTTGGTCAACAATAAGGTATGAACTTTAATAACAATTTTTAGCCTACACTAAAGGACCTAGTTTATGGCTAGAAGCAAATTAATGACAACATTAGTAAGAAATTTCTTGCTAATGACAAGATCTTAGAAACTTTGGCCAGACAACTAGAGGGCATAAATTTTGTTATTAAAAATTAGTTGAGCTTCAATAAAATGATAGAAACTCAGGTAGCTCAACTAACCTCATCTTGTCCTAACAATAACTCGGGAAAACTTCCTGGGCAACCGGAAGTCTCTCCTAAGGAGAATGTTAGTGCGGCGACTATGCGGTCAGGTAAGTCCAAGCACGAACCACCATAATCCCAAAGATGTAGGATTTCGGCGGAAAGCCGTACCCGCCAGCAATACCTCTGCTGGAGATGAAGATCAGGAGGAGGCCGAAGAATCCATCACAACTGCTGCCCAGGGGGAAACCATGGAACCCCCTAGAACTTCACGGGAGTTTCATGACACTACTGCCTTACCGTTTTCGGAACGGATAAGGAAGCCGGTGGCCGACGAACAATTCGGCAAGTTCGTCGAGATAATAAAAAAGTTGTATGTCAATATACCTCTTCTTGATGCTATACAGGTCCCGACCTATGCCAAGTATATCAAGGATATACATGGAAATAAGTGAAACCTGCCGATCACCGAGGTCATGAAACTCACAGAGGAGTGTAATGCAGCTATACTCGATCCTCTCCTTGAGAAGAAGAAAGTTCCAGGATGCCCCACGATCACATGTTCAATTGGGAGCCAACACTTTTCGCACGCTCTTTGCGATCTGGGAGCAAGTGTCAGCGTCATGCCTAAGGTAGTTTATGATAAACTAAATTATCATGAGCTTGCCCCTACTGCCATGTGCTTGCAGCTAGCAGACCAATCGGTTCGTTACCCTGTGGGAGTTGCGGAGAACATTCCGGTGAAAATCCGGAACTTCTTCATTCCCGTTGATTTCGTCGTCCTTGACATGGAAGTCAACGCCAAGACCCCTCTCATTCTGGGAAGGCCGTTCTTGAGTACCGCAAATGCACACATTGACGTGGGAGCTGGAGAGATCTAGCTCAACATCAATGGGCAGACAGAGAAGTTCGCCTTCAGATCGAAGGTCGAACAATGCTCCCAGGTCAGAACTTTTACCCGGAGAAAATCCGAGAAGGAGCAGGAGAAGTCATCTACCCCTACAATCGGTATCGTTGCCGAGCTCTTGGAACGACTAAGAATCGATAAGGAGATCAGAGTGCATAACTACAAGAATGCAAGACGACGAATCCTTCGTAGAGAATTTGACGAATTGGAGGCGAAAGTGATCAAAACAAAACCCGCCACCAAGAAGGAATGGCTGAGAAAAGTGTCTTCATTAGGAACTCCATCTAGCAATGACAACAAAACCCAAGGTATGGAGAGTCCCGCTCCGGACTTTAAATTCGAGCTATCGCTGTGAGAACCATGGTATGTATCCATTCTTGCATTATCATATAGGACAGTTTTAAATTTCTTGTATCATTTTCTCTTCTAAATCATGGCATGTTAGAATTTTGAATCAAACATTTTTAAATCATTAGTTTTGCATCAACTATTGTTGCATAAAAAAACACGGCCAAAGTGTAGACCGGCCGGCCCCACTCTCTCTTCTTTGGTCAGGCAGGCAGCAAGAATGAGGTGCTCGGAGTGCATCAGAAGCAAAGGGAGGAGGCCGACACCTTTCACAGGGGGAGAAAGGCTGGCCGGCCTCATCAAGGCCGCCAGGTACCCCTCCTTCGCTCGTGTCCCATCATCACCAACCGGAGCACTCATACCTGCATGTCTACGAGCTAGACTTCGACGTGGAGCACGAGAGGCCGCCTGAGGCGCCCCTCTATAAAAGGCCACCACACCATCATCATTCATCGCACCGTCGCTCTGAGTACACAGGTCACTCTCCTGAATACATTTTCTCTCTTCCTCCCTCTGAGCTTTCTTGCTTAATGAAGCTTTTATGATTTAATTAAGCTAAGTAACTCAGGTGCTAGCCCCACTAAACATAGTAGTAGTGCTGGGATTAGCTCAGTACTAGCCAAATAAGATTAGTATCAACCCTCTCAAATAAATGAAAACCACAAAAATATTTCTCGTTGAATAAATCAAGGTTTGAACGAAGAACATTTTGTGGTGGATTAAATCCCCACAAGAACCACTAACCGCTGACCCCCTCTAATTTTTTCCATGCATATTCTTTGTACTAATCTTTTGCAGGAGTCATGTCGGTCTGGGGTGTATCCGAAACAAGGTGAAGAAGCTGGGCTCGTCATCCCGATCCCAGAGTTCGCGAGCGTCATCAGCTTCTCGAGATGACATGTCGGTGGACTCAGTCCGCCGGCCGTCACGATCCCAAGAAGAAGAGGTGGAAGCCCCAGCCTCTCCAGCTGTCCCGAGGCCCCACCTCAAAATTAGAGATCTGACAACAGTCGACCAAATCGTAGTCCGGAGTGATTACGAGCAGGATGCCCTCAAACTGCTGAAGAAGCAGTCGTACGGCCACGCCAAGCGGTTCGATACAGAATTCCTCATGATGATGGGACTCCGCCAGGACATGAACCACGCATTCATGGCGATGGGATGGTCGCGCTTTGCCGACATCACCGAACCAGGTTCACACCTTCTCACCATGGAATTTTTAGCAACGCTGCATGTTGAAACCGTTGGAAAAGAAACAAAAATTCACTTCCACTTTTTCAACGAGTTCTTTGAAATGCCAATCAGAGAGTTTAGTAATGCACTGGGCTTTAGTAAGAAATGTATCTTAGAGGCCAATGCATTAGCAGATGAACTTGATTATGATCGAAGTGCTTGGTGGAACGAAATCTCAGATGAACCAGTGAGTAGTAAGAACAGCATAGTTTCTATCCATAACCCAACTCTGAGAGTTCTAGCCAAGTACCTCGCTATGGTAGTATTTTCACAAGCAGACCTCAGGCTGTGTAGCTCTTCGGAGCTAATGTGCCTATTCGCTATGGCAAAGAAGATTCACTACTCACCTGTCATGGGCATGGTCGCACACTGGTAGAATATGATCACGTGCAAATCTCCCATCGACATAACCTCACTGGTCACCCGCATTGCATGGTACGTCGGTGTTCTGGAGAATGCACAAGTCACATATCTGCCCGCGATGGATGAGTACCGAATCTTCATCGGTCTGGACCACTTCATTCATGCGCACATGATGTGTGAAGGTCATGGGAACTCGGTGTTCATGTCCTATCCGGGGTATGAGAAAGAGTTTGAGCTGCCATGCCCAAAACTCTCGCTCTACTCCGTGAAACGTCTGACCCTCCAGATGGAAAAGAAGGAACCAGCATGCCAGAGCACAGCTGGTCCTATGACACGTGGTAGAACTTGGCGTGACGCACAGTTGGCCTAGGGTGGCACATCATGGCAGGTAGGAGTTTCCCGTCATGCAGGCACATTCCGCCAAGCAGGAACTTCTCGCCAGCCAGGAGCTTCACGGCAGGCCCGTGCTTCTCAGGAAGCCAAACCATTACACGCTGCACCCTCACTAGATGCCTCAGCACAGCCTCACCCAGATACAGCACAGATGAGTTTTGAGGAGGCCTACGAGTATTACACCCAGGGTGGGCAGACCTCGTACCAGCCTGAGGGTAGCACGGTGTACGGACATTACCAGGGGTTTTACTACCCCTCAGGCATGGGAGCCTCCCATGGTCCATAGGTCGGCCCGTCTGTGTCATCACGTTTCGAGTACGACAACCCGCTCACATGGGGGCTGTCGGATCTCACTGTCCGAGTCAATGCCATGGAGTTACGAAAGGAGGAGATAGGACACAACCTCAATCACAACACCAGCATCACATAGGAAAGTTGGGGGATGCTATCCTCCATGTCCTACGATTGGCACCACAGTAGCCCTGAGCTTCGTTGAAGCTTGGGAGAGAGATCGTCAGTGTCTAGGTAAGCCGTCATACCCGCTCGTTCATCTTTTCCTTGATGTTAGTAGTAGTTAAAAAAAGAGAGAGTTGCCATGCTTAGAATAAATGTGTGGAAAATCCGTGCAAGCTCTTGTCTTGGAAATGATGAATAGTTGCTCTATTTGAGCTTTGCATGTGCCCCATTTATAGCTTTTTACTCATCTAGTACTAGAGCTAGTTGGCACATAATAGATACATTCTAAATCTGTTTGCTTGGGAGCATTAACATGATTTCTGAGTCTAAGTTGTTGTGGGATTCGAGAAGGCCTACATTGGAATTAAAACTGTATACCTTAGTAAGGGAAATTCTCGGAATAAAAGTAAAACATGGTGAAAGATCTCCCTGTTGGTTTACATATCCCATCAATAGCCATAATATTACACCTTACATCAGCTACCATAGGCTATCTTGATCTACTTTGAGCTTTGTCGAATGGTGAGTTCGGTTGAGGAAAGGTACTTGTCATATGCCGGTCATTCTCCTTTGCGTACCCATTTCTTTGCTAGCCTCAAAATGTCTGGTATGACAATCACCTATTCCGGGTATTGTCATCCACCTTCGCCAGACAATTCCACCACAACTCTAGCCCAAAATCTCCACTGTGTACCTATTCATTCCAAAAAGGGTCAAAAGATCTTCAAAATTTCCCTCTGAAAATATTCATATCAAGAAGGACATGCAGTAATCTTCTTTTAAAAATGATGAAAAAGAAGTACCCATGGTCCTTAGTAAAAGAATTCAAAAGAGGAGTTCACATAAAATGACCCAAAAATATTTCCAAAAGTGTGAGTCTATTTCTCCCTTTCCCCTGAACATTTGTGATTCCAAAAGATCGGAATTTGATCAAGTACCTACCTCTTGTGAACCACTCTTCGGCTCGGCAATACAGGTAATTATGTTATGCCACACTCTTCCTACCCAAAACTCCAGATATCAACCTTAGAATAGGAAGAAGTTGGTTAAGTTTCGACCATAGTGAGGATCATACACTTTGAGCAATTGAGAGCACCTTCAGGGAATCTTAACCATATCCATGCATACTTGTAAAATATTTTGAGAATGAACCTGAACTGGAAAATAGGAAAATATTCCAGTGAAGGTTGTTCAGTCCTCCAACCGCCCAAGACAAGGGATGAAATGTGAAATAAGCACCATCAATCAAAACAAATAGGTATGAGCCAACTTACTCGACGTACATACGGATAGAGTAATGTGCTATGCGCAGGGTACCTGAAGAGGGCAAACATTGACGCAACTCCTGGTCCACCAAGCCTCAGTATTAAGCTTTGCTCGAGGACGAGCAAAAGTTTAAGCTTTGGGGGGGGGGTGTTGACGGCCATTATCCCGCATTTTGACCGTCAACTTCCCGGAATAAATTGCGTTCTTGCACCATGGTCCATACATATTTGGTTTAACTGTAATAAAGGTACACAAGTTTTGGATGAATTGTGCTTGCAGGAATCCACTGTCCAAAGATGGTCGAAATCAGAGAAGATTCAGGCCGCCCGGCACATTTCGTGCCGACCGGCCTGACACCTCCACATACATGGGTCCAATATTTTTACTAGAGCAATATGACACGTTCATAAGGCTCCAGAACAAAGGCGAACATCTCAAATCCTGTCGGTGGACCGGGAAAGCACAATAATTTGTTTCTGGATTTCCTGATTTTTAGGAACAACCATGTGACTTCCAAACCATAAACTCTTTTATGATCCAGATGAAAACACTTGTACTTACTTTCTCCTTCTAATAATTTATGCTTGATAATCCCAACACCATTATCATGTAATTGTGCCATGATGACTTGATCATAGAGTGTTGGTTCAATAGAAATGTGATTCAAATTTCTTAAGGAATTATCTCCAGATTCAGCTTCTGCATTTTAACGCATACTGTCTCGTTGTATGATTCAACTGAGAAACAATTGCAATGAACTTTACGGCTAAGTGCATCTGCTACTACATTAGCTTTGCCCGGATGATAATGAACTTCCAGGTCATAATCCTTGATTAGTACCAGTCATCTTCTTTGCCTCATATTCAGATCAGTCTAAGTGAAAATATATTTGAGACTCTTATGGTTGTAGATATTGCAATGAGTGCCCATAAGATAGTGTCTCCAAATCTTGAGCGCAGGAATGACTACTGCTAGCTCAAGATCATGAGTCGAATAATTGAATCCATGAGGTCAAAGAGCTTGGGAAGCATAGGCGATAACCCAATTGTCTTGCATAAGTACACAACCAAGACCAGTACCCAATGCATCACAATAAATGTCTGTTGACATTTCTTAGTGTCGCCACAAGTATTTGTTGGTCCCCAGCAACGGCGGCATAAATGTTTGTTGACATTTCTCAGCGTCGCCACTAGGATTTGTTAGTTCCCATCAACAGTGCCAGAAATTCCATTCGGGTATAACTTAGCGATTACAGAAAAGGATCTGCAAGGGCAGTGATATACCGTTATAGCATTTCACCCGTGAGTATTCGGGCATTGTCATTTATATTTTTCCCAAAGGATGGCAGTGACAAAGGTATTGTACTTTATAATAATCATGACAACATACCTTAAGTAATAGACATAACTCTGACATAGGTAAGTCATGATAAAAAGAATAACAGGGTAATGCGACACAGCACACAACCACACTGAAGAAAGGGATAAAAGAAAGAAAGAACAAAATAAAGAACTAAACTACCATATGCTAATTTAGCTGGAGCTTAGGCTAGGTTAGAGGGTCCTATTGTATCTATTCAAAGCAAAGGTTATGTTAGAACCATGGTTAGGGCTACAGGTGCTAGAAAATTGGGATAACAGGGAGAAGATCCCATCCCAGGTGATGTTAAGGACGTTACTTCTTTGCATGAACTCCTCCACCGAACCCGAACGTCGGGGACTACGCTAACCGCAATGAAATTGTTATGACGGACGGACATGGCTGTCACCACCTACCGCCTACCCAAGTCAAACTGTGGAGCATGGTTATATCCGAAGGATTCCATATACCCGAGCACCACACACGTGTATGAGGTCACAACTCCATCGTTCCTAGGACTCCCACCCTCCAAATGGACAAGCATAAAGCTAGAGAAAGCTCGAAGGCACAACGAACCGGTATCCACACCAATATCATCTAGCCTAACCATATTTGTCACACAACTCATGATAAACAGAAGCATGTATTGATAAAATATCAAGATAGCATAAGAACCATGATCAAGCTCTATATTATTAATATAGTACTGACAGAAAGAATACAAAGCCATACCAGAAGCTGAGGATCACTCAATGACTCCGAGGACGACTTGATTCGCTAAAGGAAAACTAGCCTAGCTCCACTAGCCTATACTAAGAGCAAGAGAGCCTTGATGTGTGAGAGATGAAATGTGTGTGTGTGTGTGTGTGTTGAATGAGAGGTAGAGGGGCCCTATTTATACTAGTGGAGGCCGATTCCTACCATCTGCACATATGGAATATATCAAGGTGCCTTGACCGTGACTGCTCCTCAAAATGCACCTAGCCGGCTAGGTTCGGCTGACCCCTAGGGTCGGCTGACCCCAAGCCAGCATCCCCCGGGTGCTCCTTCCTCTGGTAGGCCGACAGAAGGGCCCTGAACCTTATCCTCTTGCGCATCTCCTGTGGTGCCCCTGTTTGCTCTTCCAGGTGGGCCCTCCTTGTAAGTGTGTGATGCCGGATGCGATATTCTGCATAGTTGCATGGCATCTTCATCGTGTTTTCATCTTATTCCGCTCTTGCTCGTCTGAAATGGCCAAACTCTAAAATAACTGTGGAACTAGGTTAGTGATACAAAATATACGAGTAAGGTGTATAGTTTTCCTTTATTATTGAGTCTAGTTGACAGTCAATTTTACCACTTAACGACCATCAACAACTCCCCCAAGCTAACCATTTGCTCATCTCGAGACTTAGGTTGTTGATCAGGAGTTGCTACAATATTGTGTTCCCGTCATATTCCCAAGGCACAACCAAATGCTTCTTGCCATAATTTTGAATAAGTTGGCCTTGTTCTTACCTTTCACCTTACTCCTTTGGGGCTTATAGCATCACCGTGTCTTTGGCGGTTGAGGGTCAGAACGGTCATGTAGAGTGCCACTTTCTCACCCATTTATTCAACAGTCAATTCGGAGATTTTATAAATTTTTGAAAAGAAAAGTATAGTCCCTCAATGATCTCTCTAATCACTCATTTGTGTATTATTCCTTACCAAGGCCTATTTTTTGCCTTTCTTTCCATTCTACTCCCAAGGCTTCTTTTTGGTGGAGATATAGGTATGGAGGGTATAAAGGCAAAATTGCTTCTCATATTTTGCTAAGTCAAAATCCGGGTCCAAAGGAGAAACATGTCATAAACCTTGATCATGATGTGCAAGTGTGTGGATATTTTTTGTGGATGGTGGATGAACTCCTTTGAAGGAACCATCTCTCTCTTTTTTTTCTTTTTCTTGGATAGGGGCTATCTTTTTCTCTTTTTTTTTAGCATGCGTTGTGAGCATGTGGCATACCTTCATTGGGTATGCATCTTTTGTTTTTGACATGCAGAAGCATGTGGCATACCTTCTTTGGGTATGCATCTTTTATTACTTTTTGCATAGCCCCACATCCTTGATATCACTTTTTGATGAGAGAGATGTCCTACAGTGACATGGAGTTTTTATTTGGTGGATGTATGGGTGGATAAATTGCTAACTTCCACTGTAGAAGTGTAGCATGTGGTAGTGGACCTGTACATGATCTTGATCATGGGAGTATGACATGAATCTCGCTAAGGGTCACAACAATTTCACAAAACTCAATGAGAAAACAAGTTGCATATGTCGAAAGGCTTTTCAAACTTGTAACGCATATGGCTCTGGATGGGAAATTCATATCATTGAGGAACTTTATTTTATTTTTATTTTTGAAAAACACATACTCCGATCATAGCATCTCTACTCAACCATTTCATAGCCTACAACAACCTAGACTTGGTTCTGCTTTTTGCCACCCACAAGTTTCAAGCTGAAGGTTTGAACATTTAGCCACTAAACTCAAAACTAGGTAGAGCATATGGTTGTAACTAGGCATATGAAAGGAATTAAAAAGCAACTATTCCTAATCTCAACAAGGAAAAACTACACATGCTTACTACACATACTGGAAAGCAAATAAATATTTTTGGGTTTTCTAAGTTTTGTAAATTTTTATTTGATTTTAGTTATGCAAAATTTTATGGTTTTTCTAGATTTTACAATTGTTTATGGATTTACAAGGTTTTGCAAATTTTTATTTGGTTTCATGCAAAGTTATGAAAGTGGTAAATGATAGAGTTTGATATAGGTTACCTCTCGTGGGGGTCCCCCCCCAAGCTAGCTTCAGACTCACTGCTGTTGGTTTGGACTAAACCCAGCCCAATGGTAGTAAGCCCTCCACTCCTCCAGTAGCTGCAACTATCGCTGCTCCATGGTGTGGATCCTCTCGCCTATGTGTCGCTGCCAATCCTGTGTGGACTGGATGTGCTAGCCCAGCGACTCGTCGATGTTGTTGGCGTGGACGTTTAGCTCGCCTAGCTGCTGAGTAAGAGAGCTGAATCCTCTGGATGATGTTGAAAACCAGGTGGTAGATGGAATCCCGCTGGAGCTAGAACTGGTGGACCGGCGCCCAGGGGTTTGCCGTGCCAACTCGCTGGAGCTAGCACTGTGCCACGACGAACCACCAGCCTCATGTTGATATTAAAGCTGTGGTTGTGGCTGCTGTAGTTCTTCCCTTCTGGCCCTGCTTTGTGTAGTCCTGCCAGGCAAACCAGAAATAGTATGCCAACGGGCTTCCTCTTGTGGAACAAGAGGTATGGTTAGCAAACGGTAGTTATACAAACGATAACCCGCGTGCAATGAGATTTCATTTGCACAACCTAAGGAAAAGTAAATCAAGGAATCATTCAGGTATTTCTTGAGTGTGTGTGACACATCGATAAAGCCTGTACGAAAACATCACTCAGTGGGAGGGTGATCAGCACCGACTGAAGGGCCATCCAACTAGACAGACCAACCCAGAGGCAAAGTACACGGCCAAGTCAGACTCGCAATCATATCCTCAAAGTTAGTACCTGAAAAACAGTGCCACAAGCAAGGCTAAGTATACTAATACTTAGCAAGACTTACCCGTCATCGGATATACCTTAGTCCAATAACTAGACATGCAAGGCTCTTTGATTTGTGGGTTTTGTTTTGCCAAAAACGGCTCTAAGAGTTTATCCTTATTTTCATATTTTAATTTTGCCATATTCTTGTTGGATTAACCATTCTAAGTTTGCATATAACTCTACACAAACATGGTACAACAACCATTTATTCATCTAGCAGTATTATTATCATCATTTTCCACTTGTTACTCTATGTGACCGAAATTGTTAAGCAGTCTCATGCCGTGAGAGGCGGATGATTTTGAATCGAATTTCATCCAGGCCAGGGTAACCTAACACACACGCATGGGGATCGACTTTGCTTTCGCCCATGCTACTTTTCCCCTTTCTTCTCGAGTCCATGGATCCGGGGTACCCTCCCTGACTACAGAGTCCGACCACTCGGCACCCATACGTCACGACAAAAATAAACCCTACTTCTACAAAGAGGGTACCAAGTCATTCCATGTGCTGGTCCGATCAGGTACTTAAGCTTACCGATTACCATATTTCTCGGCATGTGGCTTGTACTTTCAAACGCTTAACGAAATGAGCCACACACCACGACCTTAACCATTTTCGACTACACCAGTGGGGTATCACAATTATACAACCCCGCCTGTTGTCCTTATATTTCAGCAGTAATTAAAGTCAGTCAATTCCTATATTCTCGTGAGAGGCAGGAAACCACTCGACTTCTACTGTTCCTAGTTAGCGGGGCAACTAGTTGAGAAAAAGATCTGGATAACAAACATAGGTACTTAGGGAACATGCATCTATGGTTTCGAGCAACGCCTAGAAACGTAAATGTGCAAATAAAATTATTACAACATATACGAATAGTTAGATGAAATTAACTCGGTAAAATAATGGGATTATGCACCGGGGCTTGCCTTCTTGGGCACTGTCACACTGAGAGTCCTCTGGGGCTTGGCCCAGGTCTTGAGTCAAGTTAGCACAGTTAAGATTAATATCTGTCGCAGTAAGAGAGTCCGGTGGAACGAACTCGTAATCACCGTCAGCGAGTTTAACCGTTTCTATATGCAATGCAAAGAATCATTATTACAACATGATATGATTTTCTTTTCCTTCATGATAAAGTTGTAGTTCAACAGAATGTTAATAGAGTGATGATCTTGTGATTTCATTTCATGGGCAGTTATTTATGGAGTAGTACTTATAATTACTTTACTGCATGAATGAGTGTGTTGGGGTGTGTTTAATTCTAGACTAGAAACATAAGCATGAGTTCACAATTTCATAACAGAAAATATACTCATGGACTGATGCTGAAAAGTTTATGTGAAGCAGCTCAGGCAGTCTAGTATCTACTGTAAAAATTTCAGCTTTTAACAGCAAAGCATCTAACCATGAAAAATCATATAATCAGATCAAGATAGAAACTTCACGAATTTGCACAGTTTGTTAGGAATGGTTTATGGAGCTACAAAATTTACAGTAACAACTAGCTATGACATACTCAGTATTTTAATTTTTCTAGAATTTATCTACTAATAAAACAGGAGTTATAAAATTGACAAACTAACATACTAGCAACCAAAATTAATTTCCATAGGGGATTCTACCAGGGTTATGGATCTCAAAATTTTACCATAGTCTACAAATAGCGTAAACATACTACAGTAAAATTATCAAGCATTACTTCTACCATATCATTTACTCAGGCATTAAACTATATATGAACTTGCATATTCATTTAAGATTCAAGATGACCAGTACTGCATATCAAAATTTTTCTACAGATAGTATTCATACTAACTAAGCACAGGTTTAGAAATCAGGACTAGATATGAAGTAGGGTACCCAGAATGAAAATAGTAATTCTAGGCATGATATAACAAGCATGAGTTATAACTGTAGAAATACTCAGCAAATGGAGTTCAGACTTTGCAGGAATGATTATATAACTAAAACAGGGTTCCAAAAATAAACCTAGATTTTTCTAAGCACAGGAACTATATACAATAAATTAAGTTCACAAAGCAAGCATTAAACTAAATATATAGCAAACTAGATCCAAAATTTCTCAGACTTGTAGATCAGCAAGAGTTTAGTAATATGTTCATCCAGAAAAAGTTTCAGAGCTAACCCATGTCTATTTTCACTAGCATTAATATATGAAGTTAACTAGTAGATCTAGGAATCTTTGCCATTTGAGCAAGTAAATGATTTCAAACTGAGTTCATATTTTTACCAGATGCTTCTAACAACACTAAGATCAACATATCCAAAAATCAGATCTAGCCACCGAACCAAACTACCAGGACATTTATGTGCCATTTAATCTATTCTTTTGTCTAGATTAAAATGTGGACAGATTATAAAGATTTGCATGTAACAAAACTAGTAGATTTCATTGCAAAGATTCCAGAACATTTGGATTTACATTTTTCCGATTTTTTCTATGATTTTCTACACATTTTTAAGGTTCACTGGATTATTGTTCTTGAGTTCATGTAACATTTACAGTTTAAACCCTAGAAACATTTCCATTCCTTACAAATGGGTCCATGGACCCGTGTATGCGCACAGAATCCAAGCGATTCCGGCGAGGGTAGTCACCGGCGGCGAGGGAGAGGTGGGGGAAAAGGGTCAGGGCTCGGTTGCAAACCTAGGGGTGGTCTGGGTTGGGCAGGGGTGAAGGAGGAGCTCGGTCAAGTCCGGCGAGCTCGAGCCGACGCGACTGGGCCTGGCAGCTCCACCGGAGGTCGAGGAAGGCGTGACGAGGTCCGGCCGTGGCAATGCAGGGGCGGCGGAGGCTCGTCGGTGTGGAGCAAAGCTTCGCTGGCGATGGAGGAGGAGGTGGAGCGGGGGGAAGTGGCGAAGGCGCGCACGAGGGCTGGCTCCAGGTTACTTATAGGCGCAGGAGAGGCTCAGGGAGGGGCTTGCTTTGCCTAGGAGGCAAATGCGCGGTCGGGGGAGGTCGGAGCCGGGCTGCCGGCGAGCGGGCGGCGCTGGCAGTTGGCGGGGTGTCATGGCGTCTTGGGAAGACCTCTGGGCCGCGTGTCCGTGTGAGGAGAGGATAAGAGGCAGGACGGGTGGTGCTGGCTGGGTCCTCGGGTCCACTTGGCCGCGGACGCACTGTGGACGAGGTCCATCGGCGGTGTACGGACGCGCGGCGGCGGAGCAGAGAGGCGGAGGTGGAGCAGGGACTTGTTTGTAAATTTCAAAAGATTACGGACCTCTTGGTAAACTAAAATTTTCTCCAATTTCTTGGCCTCAAATGAAAAAGTGTTGAATACCAAACTTGTGTAACTTTTCAAGATCTAAAACTTTTTTTAGACAGATTTTCATTTGAAATTCACATTTTGAACTATTTCATCATTACAAACTTGCAATAAAGGGCTTTAGCTTTTATTTGATTTTTGAGTGGATTTGGCTGAAATTTGATTTAGGCACATGTCATTTAGTGTACTAGTTTTAGCCCAAGATTATTTTTGTGCATGTATTCAAATATGATTTGAATGTATTTTAAATGTTTTTGCCCTCACATATATAATCCAAAAGGTGTGATTTTGTTGACACTGTTTTTTGACACGTGTCAAAGAAGCTGATTCTTGTGAAGGGAAGATAGTTGATTTGGAAGAAAACAAAAGATACACAGGGTTGGAATCGGCCGATGGAAATCCGTCTGATGGGCCAGAAGAATATTCTGCGAAGATGTTGATCCGCTAGCTCTGTTGCTCGGCCGATGGAGAGTTGATGATGAAGTCAAGGAAGGAGAAGAGGATCTGGACTCTACGAAAATCTTGATGATTCGGTTGTAATATTTAAAGTAGTTTATCTTTAGTAAATGTTTTCTTTAGAGTCAAGTAATGTTTGCCGTGATCGGCTAGGACTTGATAGCGCTAGGCTATAAATATGAGTTGTAAGGGACCGAAAAAACTTGATACACATCCAATACAACAAACTTTACAATTCCTTTGCACTTTTACGGCGACTTCGACTTTTTTTTCGACGAGTTCTTTCAAGTTGATCAAGGACGCCTCACATTCGAGCGACTTGATTTGCTGGTGAGTTTTTGTTTTATCGAGTATATTTGAGCTTTAGCTACCGGGCGCATCATTGTGGCTTTGTTCAAATCTATTCAAAAGTTATCGAGTTTATCTAGGCTTTGACTTCCGAGCGCATCGCTATCGTCTCGTCTAGATTTATTCACCAATTATCAATTTCGGCTAGATTTGTAGGTTTTCCTATGCTTTTTGGCCATTATCACATCTAAAAACATACTAGATCGGCTTTAGGTTTTGGAGTAACACTTTTGTTATCTCAAGAGCTGGTTTAGATCTGTTTTTAGCTCACATCATCTGAGTTACACATTCGTAGCTTAGATCTTGTCATACATACGGAATCGGCTGTTCAAAGCCGGTTTTGTCGTTTAGTGCATCGGCTAATCCTACCGATGCGCTCTTTTACTATTCGCATGCATTTAATATCTTTTTGCTGTCTATAGTATCGGCAAAGCTTGCCGATACGCTCATCTGAGAGATATTCGGAATCCCAGCCGATACACTCTCGAATTTGACTTTGTTTTCTCCCTTGTCAATTTTAGATCAAATTGATTGGCACACTTGGTTGACTTTTCCGTGCTTGACTAACACTTGCCCTCGGATTCCAGTGTGTTGATTTTTGCGTCAACACATCTTTTGGCACGCTCGGTGGGACAGAAAGCTTCAACATGGTGGACATTACTGATAAATCTTTTGTCAGTGAAGAGAACCAAATTTCTGTTCCTGAAGACAAGCTCAAAGAAGAACAAAAGAAGGAATATGAAGAGCTGGTAGAGAGATTCAAACATGAATGCCTCAAGTCGTACAGCGTCAACAGATCTGGTGAGATGGTCAAGAAGTTTAATCTTCCATATTTCCAGTCATTGACAGAGGCTCAACGAGAAAACAAGATGGTAGACGCAATTGGCCAAGCTGTGGCACAAGCCTTCATCAAGAGTGCAACAGTCATGGGCAACACGGTGCACAATGCAGTGGTCAAGACTTTTGCTGAAGGCACGTTTCCAGGGTGCATGGGTCCTTGCTATATACAACCAGATCAGATGCAATATACTCCCTTGGAGGTGTCTATGGCAGCAGCCCTGTCAGCTCAAGATAGCCAGGCAGGAACAAGCAACAGTCAAACTCTACCCCAGATGACTATTACGGCATCACCGGGTACAACAGATCCTATTTACTCAACCACGCCGCCGATTGCTACAACTGTGCAAGATGGATCTACGTCCATATTTCCTAAAGGATGGAATCTTGCTACTGGGTATGGTATGCATCCGGATTTCTTTTCTACACCACCCAAGATGCAGTTTAATGCGTCGGCTTCTCAGCCTATAGCTTCTCAGCCTGATCCATCAGCTGTTCAGCCGATGGGTGCACAGCAGGATGCATCGGCAACACAGCTGAATGCACAAGGCGCATCGAGTCCACAATAGATGGCACAAGCTAATGCATCGGCGCCACCGCCGATGACCCCACAACAGCGTCTTACTATCCTGCTCCAACCCCAGTCTCCTTCAGAAGTGTTGCTGTCACAATCTCCGCATCAGAAGGGAGTCCACTGGGTATTCCACAATCAAGCAACTGGACAGATACGGTGTGTCAGTGTACCATACATGGATACTATTGGGCAACAGTCGGCTAAACCATCAACTCCACAGCCGACGATGACTCAGCATATACCCAACCAGATGTCCCAGCAAGCACAGCAGATGCAATCGGCTCAACAGCCGATGAATCATGTAGCTCAGCAACTTGCGATGATGACCAATGCAGCGAGCATAGTTTCCCCTCAACAAATGTCAATAGTTGAGCCGCAAGTTGATTGGAGCACAAAGATAGCTGAAGTGATGAGGGAGCAGTTTGGTTTAAGGCCAAAGCAACAATCTGTTATGTACAAGACTCCCTATCCTCCGGCTTATGGTCAAATTCCTCTCCCACACAAGTACAAGATGCCTGACTTCACAAAATTCTCAGGGCAGGGAGAAGTTTCTACGATGGAATATGTTAATAGGTTCCTTCTACAGTTGGTTGAAGAGGGCAACCAGGATGCACTCAGAGTCCGTTTGTTCTCCTTGTCTTTGTCTGGATCGGCCTTTGCTTGGTTCACTACTTTGCCAGCAAATTCCATATTATATTGGGCCGTTCTAGAGAGACAATTTCATCAGTTCTTTTTCTCAGGGATTACTGAGTTAAAGTTGACCAATTTGACCGTCTTAAGACAAAGAAACAATGAATCGGTTACCACTTTTATCCAATGGTTCAGAGATGACAAGAACCGATGTTACAGTTTGGTTCTGTCCGATCAGCAGTTGGCCGATGCAGCATTTAATGGCTCTTGCCGCACATTAAAGATAAATATGCATCGCAGGAGTTTGAAAGTATTAGCCAGATCGCGAGTCAGATGACAGGAGAGACTCGATCCTACGAGTCTAAGAAGCCTTTTCAGAAAAAGATAAATTATGTGGAGTATTCTGCTGATGATGAATCTGAAGAGGAACAAGAAACGCTCGCATCGGCTGAGTGGATACCGAATAACAAAAAGCTGGTGACGTGTTTATTTGAGAAGAAAGAGCCTGAGTCGTATGGGTTTGACATCACCAAAGCCGACAAGATCTTTGACTTGTTATTGTCGGAAGGGTTGATCAAGTTGAAGCCATATCACAAAATTCCATCGGAGGACGAGCTCAAGAATATGAAGTACTACAAGTGGCACAATGCCACATCACATGATACAAATGAGTGTAGGGTCTTTCGACAGCAGATTCAGATGGCTTTCGAACAAGGGAGATTGAAATTTGAGGCTCCCAAGAAGATGATGAAGACTAACGGGCATCCTTTCACCACGAACATGGTAGATGTGGCCAGAGATGAAGGTTCTTCTCAAGCCAAGATTCTGACGTCATCATCGGCCAAGAAATCTAGAGCTATTGATCCTAAAGCGCAGATAGCGGCCGATAAGGTCAAAGGAAAGGGTTCGATGGAGGGTGCTGAACGTTCATCGGCACCACGCAGACGTGTCACGTCTCAAATGCTGTTGAACAAGTTTCAGCGTGATCGTGAAAGGAGACAGCGTAGGGAAGAAGAGGAGCGACGTGAGCAAGATCATTGGAGGTGTCCTTTCTTTATCTACTGCTGGGAAGAAGGGTTGACATTGCCATCGGCATATGATTGTCCCGAATGCAATGGTCAAGGCAGCTGATCATATGAAAGGTCACGTCATGAGCCCTATCAGCGTGAGCGCACTCCTGTGCATGATCGGCTAGGAAAAAGGGTATCGGTGCATGATCGACCGGGGGGCAGGACAATGCTACGTGATCCTGCTGGAAGAAGAGTACCCGCACATGATCGGCTGGAGCAGATGGCCGATGATAGAGTGCAAGATGATCAGTCGATGCGAAGAGATCCAGAATGTGAGCCTGATCGCACGAATCAATCTCGATGGTGTCCAGGAGGTTTGACCAGGTCTCAAAAGCAACATGTTCAGAGGTTACGCTAGCTGGAAATCATAGAAGAAGAGCAAGAACAGACTCTGAACAGTAAAGGAGTCAAATTACAAGTCTGGCGTATCAAGGCTAAGGCTGATGATGAATCAGCCAGTAACAATTCCACATCGATCCAAGCAGTCGGTTCTTCAGAAAGTTCCTAATAGATGAGTTCCTAGAGGAACAAGGGAAATTGGGATAGGGATTTACGTCGGCCGATTTGTTAGAAGAAATTGATATTGGAGATGGTGATAGACCAAGGCCGACGTTTATTAGTGCCAATTTGGATCCCAAATACAAACAGGAATTGAAGAGTTTGTTAAAAGAATATAAAGATTGCTTTGCTTGGGAATACTATGAGATGCCTGGCTTGGATAGGTCTATTGTGGAACATCGTTTGCCTATAAAACTGGGATATCGTCCACACCAACAAGGAGCAAGACAGTGCAATCCTAAGATTTTGCCAGATGTAAAGGCTGAGATCACATGGTTAATTGAAGCTAATTTTATTCGGCAGTGTCGTTATGCCGAATGGATTTCTAATGTGGTTCCTGTTTACAAGAAGAATGGCAAACTACGAGTGTGCATTGATTTCAGGGATCTCAACAAAGCTACGCCGATGGATGGTTACCCTATGCCGATAGCTGATATATTGGTAGATGCTGCTGCTGGACACAAAGTGATCAGTTTCATGGATGGCAATGCTGGATACAATCAGATTTTTATGGCAGAGGAAGACATCCACAAGACTGCGTTCAGATGTCCAGGACATCTCGATTTATTCGAATGGGTAGTCATGACCTTTGGATTAAAGAATGTCGGTGCTTCGTACCAGAGAGCCATGAATTATATCTTTCATGAACCCATCCGCAAAATTGTGGAGATATATATTGATGACATGGTCGTGAAGTCAAAGGGACACCAAGAACATTTGGCCGATCTGCATATAGCTTTGGAATGCACCAGAAGATATGGTTTAAAGATGAATCCAAACAAGTGCGCTTTTGAGGTATCAGCTGGCCAATTCTTGGGTTTTATGGTACATGAACGAGGAATTGAAATTAGTCAGAAGACTATATCAGCTATCAACAAAGTTGAAGCCCCTACGACGAAAGTTGAACTTCAGTCATTGATCGGCAATATTAATTTTATTCAAAGATTTATATCTAATCTGTCGGGAAAAATTCAGCCGTTCAGTTCTTTACTGAAGTTGAAGGCCGATCAGGAATGTGTGGAGAGAGGAACATCAGAAGGCATTAGATGAGATCAAACATTATCAGGTAAATCCTCCGGTGTTAGTTCCTCCCCAAAAGCACAAGCCGTTTAAATTATATTTATCGGCTAATGAGCGTGCTATCGGATCGGCCCTTATTCAAGAATTTGAAGGAAAAGAAAGAGCTATCTATTTTGTGAGCAGAAGGTTGCTGGATGCTGAGATCAGGTATTCTCCTGACGAGAGATTATGTCTTTGCTTATATTTCTCCTGTACTAAGCTTAGACATTATTTATTATCGGCTGAGTGTGTTGTCGTAAGCAAGGATGATGTCATTAGATACATGCTCTCGCTGCCGATTTTAAATGGAAGAATAGGAAAGTGGATTTTGGCATTGTCAGAATTTGATTTGTGATATGAATCGGCTAAAGTTAAGAGTCAAGCCGTAGCCGATTTTGTCGTGCAACATTGTGGACCAGAGCTAAACATGGTAGATCTTGTTCTTTGGACTTTATTCTTTGATAGATCTTCGTGTGGGAACGGTTCTGGAATTGGCGTGGTGCTGATTTCCCCCCGGGGGGCAAATTTTGAGTTCTCATTTCCGATTGAAGCTTCTGCAACCAATAATCAGGCTGAGTATCGTGCTGTTCTCAAGGGAATTCAATTACTCTGAGAGATCAAAGCCGATGCTGTTGAGATTTTTGGAAATTCTATGCTGGTAATTAATCAGTTAGTTGGGGAGTATGAATGCAAAGATGATATTTTACATTTATATCATGAAGAATGTCTCTGGCTGCTGAAGAATTCAAGAAGGTAACCATCGAGCACGTTCCCAAATTTCATAACAGTGATGCAAATCTGCTAGCTCAGCATGCTTCAGGATATCGGCCGATGGAAGGAATAATGGCCTTGGAGTTAACAGTCGATGATTGGAGGAAAGAAATTACTGATTATTTGAAAGATCCATCCAAGAAAATGAACAGAAAAATTAGATTCCAGGCAATCAAGTATGTGTTATTGGAGGAAGATTTATATTATCAGACAATTGATGGGGTTTTGGTCAAATGCATTGATAAAGAGGAGGCAAAAGTGTTAATGGGTGAAATTCACGAAGGTGTTTGTGGATCCCATCAATCGGCCTATAAGATGAAATGGGTGGTCAGGAGGCACGGATATTTTTGGCCAACATTGCTAGAAGATTGCTTCACGTATTACAGAGGTTGCCAAGAATGTCAGAAATTTGGGAGTGTGCAAAGAGTCCCTGCGTCAGCCATGAATCCCATAATCAAGCCGTGGCCGTTTAGAGGATGGGGAATGGATTTGATCGGCCAGATATATCCTTCATCCAGTAAAAATCATAAGTTTGTCTTGGTGGCCATTGATTATTTCACCAAGTGGGTTGAAGAAATTCCTCTAAAAAATGTTACATCGAAAGAGATGATTGTATTCGTCAAAGAACATATTATCTATCGGTTTGGTATCCCACAGACCATTACGACTGATCAGGGTACTATGTTTACGTCAGATGAATTTGAGGAATTTGCTATTGGAATGGGGATTAAATTGCTGAATTCTTCTCCATATTATGCCCAAGCTAATGGTCAGGCAGAAGCATCTAATAAAGGGGTCATCAAATTGATCAAGAGAAAGATTGATGAATATCCTAGAAAATAGCATACTGTGCTTCATGAAGCTTTATGGGCATACAGAATGGCTTGTCATGGCGCTACAAAGGTGTCTCCATGTCATTTAGTTTACGGGCATGAAGCTGTTCTCCCATGGGAATTGAAACTTGATTCACGGCGTGTCATGTTTTAGAATCAATTGACGGCCGATGAATATTCTACTCTAATTAAAGATGAATTAGAGGATTTGGCTGGCCATCGGCTGATGGCTCTTATAAATGTTGAGGCGAATAAAGCCAGAGTTAGCCGATGGTATGATAAAAAGGTAAAAGCCAAAACCTTTGAGCAAGGAGAGTTGGTTTGGAAGCTGATTTTGCCGATAGGAACAAAGAGTTCGAAATTCGGCAAGTGGTCGCGAACATGGGAGGGACCATTTAGAGTAAGCAGATGCATTCCTAGTAATGCTTATATTTTAGAGATGCTTGAAGGGGAGGAATACTCTAGAGCTCTTAATGGAAAATATTTGAAGAAATATTATCCTAGTATTTGGGTTGATGCATAGCCGATTGGTTTGAGTTGTCGGTTGAGTTGTTATGGCCGATATGATATGTATCGCCCTTAGTGCAAAAAATCTACACGTTCCAAAGTATTTGGATTCAGTGGAAGTCAGTAGGGAAAAGAAATACTTCATTGATGATAGTATTTACAAAAGGGCCGATCAGATGATCTGGCCGATACGGCAAAGGCTATTCCTAGAAGATGCTACTCCTAGAAATCTAGTCATCGGCAAAAACATTGTCGATGATCGCCTCTATGCTAACATCTTCAGAGATGGCGGCGGCTGCCATCTTCATGTCGTCGGCGAGATCCTCGAAAGCCAACCAATCCTCGCTGCTCGGCGGGAAGTGGGCCAGTTCAACTTGCGAGAAGTTGTGACCGGACTCGAGCTGAGCTGTGGCGAGGGCCACAGCAGCTCCACGGCGAACCCCATGACCGGCGACCTCTCGGACGCAGTTGGGGATGTCCTACAGACGGGCGGTGATGGTGTCACCATGAGCGTTCACTGATCCGGTCATGGTGGTGGCTGCGGCTTGGAGGGTTTGAACCTGCGACTCCAGAACTGAGGCAAAGGAATCAGAGATAAAAATTCAAGAAAGGAAAGGGCAATGCTTCATAAAAAATAACTTACAGGCAACCCTAGAGTCGGCGGCGGTGAGCTGGGCCCGGACGACTGCCTGATCAGATTGCACCGTTTCCAGTTCGGCAGCGAGGCGCTGAGACCTGATGGTCTCTTGGGAGTAGTTCTCCCGAGCCTCGTCCTTCTCGCGAAGGAACTGGCGAATGAACTCCTTGGTGCTCTCAAGAACACTAGGGAAAGGGGGCCCCTCCGAGCCGGAGGAGTCCGAAGAAGAGGAGGCGTCGTCGTTGTGCAAAGATTGGAGATCTGAACCAAGCAAGAATATGGTAATCAAGAGATGAAAAGAGGGGTCTTACCCCAAGCAGCAGTGGATCACCGGAGGAGCATCAGAAGGACCTTCATCGGAGCGCTTGACGCTCGCCATTGCTACAGAAAAACCTAGGGTTTTTTTGCTCGAAGGAGAAGGAAGGAGGTGGTGCTGTAGCTGGTGAAGGCTTGTTACCGATGCCAGGCCAGAAGGATGATATTTATGAACAAAACCAAAGGGGTGGATCGGATGAAAGACGGAAAGTGAATCAGCGCCTTGGATTTGTGCGGATGGAAGGCAAAAGGTTAGGGGCAAAGAAGGGTTTTACCTAGCTGTACTAAGCGTGTCGTGTGCATGGGGTACGAGGAATTGCTTTAAATGCTGATTGAAACGTTGGTGCAGAAAGGCGATCATGAATCGAAAATAGTTTCGGAACAAAATAAATTATTCCGAAACTGGGGGGCATGTGTTGACACCGTTTTTTGAGACGTGTCAAGGAAGCTGATTCTTGTGAAGGGAAGATGGTCGATTTGGAAGAAACCAAAAGATACACAGGGTTGGAATCGGGCGATGGAAATCCGTTCGATGGGCCAGAAGAATATTCTGCGAAGATGCTGATCCGCTAGCTCTGGTGCTCGGCCGATGGAGAGTTGCCGATGAAGTCAAGGAAGGAGAAGATGATCCGGATTCTACGAAAATCTTGATGATTTGGTTGTAATATTTAAAGTAGTTTATCTTTAGTAAATCTTTTCTTTAGAGTCAAGTAATGTTTGCCGTGATCGGCTAGGACTTGATAGCGCTAGGCTATAAATATGAGTTGTAAGGGACCGGAAAAAACTTGATACACATCCAATACAACAAACTTTATAATTCCTTTGCACTTTTTCGGCGACTTCACCTTTTCTTTTCTTTTTTCGACGAGTTCTTTTAAGTTGATCAAGGACGCTTCACATTCGAGCGACTTGATTTGCTGGTGAGTTTTTGTTTTACCGAGTATATTTGAGCTTTAGCTACCGGGCGCATCGCTGTGACTTCGTTCAAATCTATTCAAAAGTTATCGAGTTTATCTAGGCTTTGACTTCCGGGCGCATCGCTGTCGTCTCGTCTAGATTTATTCACCAATTATCGATATCGGCTAGATTTGTAGGTTTTCCTATGCTTTTTGGCCATTATCACATCTAAAAACATACTAGATCGGCTTTAGGTTTTGGAGTAACACATTTGTTATCTCAAGAGCTGGTTTAGATATGTTTTTAGCTCACATCATCTGAGTTACACATTCGTAGCTTAGATCTTGTCATACATACGGAATCGGCTGTTCAAAGCCGGTTTTGTCGTTTAGTGCATCGGCTGATCCTGCCGATGCGCTCTTTTACTACGCGCTTGCATTTAATATCTTTTTGTCGTCTATAGTATCGGCAAAGCTTGCCGATACGCTCATCTGAGAGATATTCGGAATCCCAGCCGATACGCTCTCGAATTTGACTTTGTTTTCACCCTTGTCAATTTCAAGTCAAATTGACTGGCACGCTTGGTTGACTTTTCCGTGCTTGGCGAACACTTGCCCTCGGATTCCAGTGTGTTGATTTTTGCGTCAATAGATTTGAATTTAATTTGCCTTTTTCCTTCTTATTTTAATTCCTAAGTTCCCTTCTATGGGTTAAATGAATTATTTTGACTGACTTTTAGTGTATAGACACTAGAGGTGTCACAGCGTGTGGCCTTGAACCAATTAAGATTCATCGATCAAGACATGGTCATCCTCAACGAAGAGAATGGGGTTCCCGTCTAAGATGCCTATGTTCGATACGATGCGAGTAACCAAAGAGGTGCACTCAATAGGATCAGTTATCCTGAAATTTGTGAGGCATTGCTTGACCATTGCTTTTGCGGGGGAGACTCAGATCTTGTTGACCATGGCTTATAATATCATCAACTCATCATTCCGCACTGGTCATGGATCATATCTTGGAAAGAGAGTGATACCACCCACATGTGCATTAAATGAAGAGTTGGATTTTGAATCTCATTGCACCGAGGTGCAAACTTGCCATGAACAACTTGACCTGAAATCAAATCCCAAAACTCAACGGGCACAAAGCCATCCCATCCGACCGCATGCCAAACATGAGTGAAGTCAATGTCCGTACCTATTTTCACGAGGAGGTCCGGATCAAAGGCTTTTGTATTGAAAGGCCCTTGTTTGGGTTTGGTAATTGAGTGACAACTTAGGTTGACTAATAAGTGTTTATGTAGAGGTACACATGTGATTAATCCACACAAAGACACTAGTATGAGCAACATGTGCCATGGAGGAGAAATGGCTAAGTGTTGATGCTATGCTCATATAGTGTGATGAAGGAATGGATTGCATAGCAAAGACTTGGCGCCGATGGACTAAGGAAACAGTGAAGAGCAAGTTAAGTTGAGATCGATGAACCAACAAGATCACATGATGATATGAAGTGGATCGTATGATTCAAAGAAGATCAAGCCAATTGTTGACTCATGATGATGATCAAAAGGCTTGATGGAGTTTGGTGCTTGTGTGGCATCAACATTTGGGAAGATGAAATGGAATGTGCAAGGCAAATGTATGACTTGTAGGGCATTTCATTTCACCGGTCAATGGTTGTGTAGAGAAGTGCATGACCGGATTTAGGATAGATGGCCGTACTATCAAGATGGGCAAACTTGTTTGCATATCGGTTATCTAATGCCACTTGAGCGTATTACCGTGGTTCATTTTTGTTGGAAATGGACCTTAGCGGCGGGGTGGCACAATCCCGAAGAAACTGAACACTCGGTTCTTCCGGGTGAACCCGAGTTTCTCCACCAGCTGCTTGAACTCCACGTTGCCCATGGGACCAACGGCTTCGTCAACAGCTGTCTCAGTGACCTTCGGGTAAACATCTGCATTCAAAGTTGAAGGCAACAATAAAAAAAACATACCGTCACGCATAGGGATGCCTTTGATCCACTTCTCTTCGAGCACCCAGGAGGTCACACTCCATCCCTCCTGGATGGGGAAACATTGGCATGCCGAGAACTCTTCGACGAGATCTCGGGTGCTGAAGCTCTTCGCGACCTTCCGAAGCAAAGCCACAACGGCCTTAGCCTCCGCGGTCTCTGGTGCCGCAATCACCGGTGTCTTCCCGAGCATGGGAATCCTCTCGACCCACAAGGGGCTGGTGTTCGTCTCCAGATCTAGGCGGATCTTGTGGTAGAACCAGAAATTGGCACAGTCAGCAGGCCACTTGTTCCGGTAAGCCTGCACAGGGCTCGGAGCCGTCTTCCTGAAGGCGAAGGTGTAGCACCCGTATTGGGGCTCTGCTTCACCACTACCGCCATCCTTCTTGTGCACTGTGATGCTCTTCGTCTGATAGTGGACGCGGAAAACCCGGGCGAAGGCTTCAGCAGTGGGCGTGACTCTGCCAGTCTTCGCAAGCCACATGAATAGATGGAGCCTGACAAAGGAGGTGGGCGTCATTTGGTGAAGGTAGACCGTGAACAATCAGAAGATGTCCACAACCACTGGGTCCAGCGGGAAGTGAAGACCCGCTGTGAAGAAGTCGCGAAACACAACCACTTCATCAGGTTCACGGTGGGCCGAGCCCTGATCAGGAGGTGGAGCTCGCACCTGGCCACAATCGACCACTCTGTTGGCTCTCCTTAAGTACCCATTTTATCCCTTGTGTTATCCTTGATAATGGCATAAATTCAATATCAAAATCACAAACCGTCCTAACCCCGGCCTAATTATTGGTCATTTTCACATTTGCACATATATTTTGGAGGAACTTCATTTTTGCAGGTTTTTGGCCTATTTTGGAGCATGAAATGATGAGGCCCGTGATCGAGCGCTAACACGGAGAAAGACGAAGGCCAAAGCCCAAAGGAAGGACCAAAGCCCATGTTAATTCGAAGCACATTCATGCACATCCACCTTACAAGAGAGCCCAAGGACCAAAGCACGAAGCCGTAAAACTCTGGGGACTTAAACAGAAGATGCTGGAGCTGGGACGACAAGCACCCCTATCTAAATCGCGGAGATAATGACGTCTAAAGCCCACATGTAAAGGTGAAGAAAGTCAAAATGTTGAGAAAAGCCACATGGAAGGAAGATGGGCTTGAGATTTGGAGGTTTACCCATGAGATCAACTCAGCCCGAGAGATATTCGCGCAAACAGCATGATCTTTCGGTGCGGATTCAGAGACTTAAACGGCCTCTAATGGAAAAAGGTTGAATACCAAAGTTGTGGGCCTCGATGAGAGCTTCGATTTGGACATATGGACGGCCCAATTCGGGTCAAGGAGCTAGGAGATATGGCCCCCGAAATACCTGCTGCGCAGACAAGTCCGAAATCAAACAGATTTTCTTCCGAGGCTGTTTTGGGGATCTTATCTTCGTTTCCTAGGAAAGCAATGAATACCAAAGTTGGAGATAATTTCGTGGCACACAATCTGGACAGCGAATTTGCATTATTTAGAGTCCGGACATAGGAGATATGGCGTCGGTAAGGAAGGGCTGCGAAACAGGAAAATCTGGACAAGGCTGATTTTATGGAAACCAAGTTTGCTTCTCTACCAAGGAAGATCTCGTGCAAGGTAAGGTGGAACACGCCCCAAGGCTCCCCAAGGGCATAAATACAACCCCCTAGGCGCCCAAGGGAGGGGATCCAATCCACCCAGAACTCGACGAAAACCTAGGGCTAACACCGGAGGGAGACGACGGCCGCCGCAAGTCTTCGAGGGTACCTAGGAGATGGCTTAGGCCACCCCTAGCCGCCATGGCCTCCCTGCGAGGTTGTGCCATGGTGGGGTTCGAGAGTCATCCCCAACATTCGTCGGGGTATGTACACACACGATGGTGATATCAATCTACTCTTTATTCTGGTTGTCTCGACTTTGGTCTACTTCAATGCATGCTTTCTTTCTCATATGTAATGCATCCATATGTTCATAGTAAGATTAGATCTATTCGTGGTAATTAGTCTACATCTTGCGAATACGTTGAGGTACCATGTTTTAGCTAGTGGTTGATTACCCTGGTGTGGTGACAGCATGGCAGAGGGAAAAGTTCTAGCGATGACATGATGTGGAATAGGATCGATGGCGAGTACCATGGGAGTCTGGGGTAAAGCTTTGGGAAACCTTAGGCGTCGACACGCACCTCGCACCGGCGACCTTGGGAAAGTAGGCCGCTTGCGAGCTGCCTTTCTGAGAGATGATTTCGTGTACCTTTAGTTGAAATGCAATCTATGCTTTGATCCCCTTTTTCACTAGAACCATACCTAGAGACGATAGGCCCTAGCTCCTTGGTTGTGTTATCTCATCTACGGTTGTGGGTGTGATGAACACTTATGCTTCGTTTATATCTATCAAGTGTTCAATTTATATGCAATCTTCGCTTCATGTTTAGGATAGGTTTGATAGATTAGATGGTAAACCCTAGTCGGTTTGGTTCCGATCCACAGATGATAAACCTTGGGGGAGTACTCTAAGGGAAAAGCTACCACGATCCGTTCGCTTGCAGTACGTAAATTGGCGTTTTAAGAAGCGTCAACACACTCCCCGAATGATCATCCCCTCCAGGACTTTGCGGGTCATGTGGCTATAGCCCAGAGTTCGTGTGGGTGGAGGCTTCACAGTTGAGCGGGGCGCCATGTCCCCCGTGCGAAGCCGTCGTGAAGGAATAACGATGACCAGGAACGCAAAGCGATCAACAAGATCTGAGAAGAGCAAGAGGCAAAAGGCAAGCGGAAAGGACAAAAGAGCTCGCTCGAAACTATCTGCTTGGACCCCCCCTCCCCGCCCCTTTTATAGCCGGGGTCGTGCATCGGCAAATGCGCGAGCATGCGAAAAAACGAGAATGCCCTCGCCTCCAACGGTCACAAGGCAGCGCAACTTATGCCTCCAATGGTCACACCGGAGGGGCATCGGCATCTTTATACAAAATGGCGACTCCTCGATTCAAACAAAATATAAAAACAAAAATCAAAAACACATGCGAGTCCCGCCAAAAGCAGCATGGCGAAGCGATCTCCGAAGCCGAAGGAAACTGGTCCGAAGACCCAAAGGCGAAGGGGGGGAAAGACACATGCGAGTCCCACCAAAGGACGGTGAAGAACTGAGCGTCTTGGCGAAGAGGCGTGCTGCGAAGTGGTCCCAAGACTAGCGAAGACCTCCGCTGGACCAGCGAAGGCTCTTGCCGCGAAGAGGCATGGAGCGAGGCGGGTCCACCGTTAGGAGATTGTATGGTGTATCGAGTCCTGTTGTAAATCCACTGCAATCTGTCGGTTGTTGTAACATTACCTGTATACCCCCGAAATATTCCTAGATGCTGGCAGTTAAGGGGTAATTAGGGGTTTTAGGCCGGTGGGTAGGTGAGCCGTTGGGCTATAAATACCCCCTGTAACTGTGTAGGGGACATTGAATACAGAGCAATTACACCCTTGCTTTGATTTTCGTGCTGTTACTGTGGTTGTGGTTGTTTTCTTGAGGCTTCGCCCTCGACGATTTGAGGTGTTGTGATACTCCTTCACCCCAAAGGGTATTTTCCACCAACAAAAAGCTAAATATAAATTTGAACAAAAACATGGGAGTATATTTGGTGCAATGGAAAAATTATTTCAACCCTTAAAACATGTCACAAATGACTTGGAAATTTTTTAAGACTATTTCTAAGTGTAATAGAAGCACATGTCTAATAGAACTCTAGTAATAAGTAGACTGAAATTTGCATAAAATATAAAGCCTTTCTATGAAATGTTTGAAAATTTAAATTAACCGTTGCTCAAATGAAAATGTCCCTGAAACAAAAGTTGTAGATCTTCAAAAATTGGACAAGTTTTGTATTCAAAACTTTTTTATTTGACCTCGGGAGCAATGAGTAATTTTTAGTTTGCAGACCAGCCCCTGAACTTTTCCCTATCTACAGCTAGGTCTTTCTTTCTCTATCCCTCCACTCCCTCTCTCTCCCTCGCGCCATCCTTACGCTGGTGGCCGCCGGGAACGGCGCGCCAAGGCCGTGGCCGATCAAGTGGGCTAGTGCGCCCCTTGTTTCGACTGAAAACGCTCCGCCCTGGCACCTCGCACGCTCGCCACGCATCCAGGCTTGCTCGGCCGCGTGACACGCCGCCGATGGCGTCGCCACGGCCGGGCCGTCTGGCCGTCGAGCCTCCCCAGGCCGAATCGACCTTCCCCAGGCGTAACGCTTCGCCGTGGCATTTGCTGATAACCCCCGCTCGCCTATAAATAGGCCCCAAGCTGTTAGAATCACCATTACAAAAAATTATTTACAGAGGCATTTAAAATCCATTTTCAGAGGTGTGTAACCCAAAATGCCTCTGACCTAGGGTCAGTGTAAATGGCTATTTTCAGAGGCGTTCATTGCACGCCTCTGTTAGTGGTTTAGAAAAAACAAAAACAAAAGAAAAAGCCCGCCGAGCCCATCACGGGCCCGGCGAGCCCATCGCGTCGCGCCGCCGGCCCGTCGCCGCCGCCGCCGCTCGCTGTCACCACCGCCGCCGCCCCTCTCCCGCCGCGGATGCGGCCGCTGCCGAGCCGCGCACTCCTCTGGTCGCCGCCACCACCGGATCCGCCACCGCCGGCCCTCTCCCGTAGCAGATCCGGCCGCGGCCGAGCTGCACACGCCTCCCGCCGCCACCGCCGAGCTGCACACGCCCTCCCGCCGTCGGATCCGGCCTTAGGCAGCGCGGATCTGGTGGGTGGCAGCATGGGGCGGCGTAGGTGCCGGCGTCGGGGGCCGGCGTAGGGTGCCGGCGCGGGGTGGCGTATGCGGCCGGCGTCATGGGCCGGCGGGGGGTGGTGTCAGGGTCGCCGGCCGGGGGCGGCATTGGGGGCCGACGTCAGGGTCGCCGGCGGGGGGGGGGGCGCGCTAGCCTCGGCCGCGCCGCATGATGGGAGGGGGCCGGCTGATGGTCTGGCGGGGCGACCGGCATCGGGAGAGGGAGAGAAGGGAGAGAGAAGAGAGAGGGAGAGAGAAGAGTGAGAGTTAGGGTTTGAGGGAGTTAGGGTTTCTTATATACTTCTTTTAGCAACTGGGCTCAATAGGGCTTCGATTGGGCCGGTCCATTAACAGAGGCGGTCATGTTATGTTTGATCGCCTCTGTTACTAGGAGTATTAACTGAGGTGGTCGTGTTATGTTTGAATGCCTCTGTTAATCGATTTTCTGAGGCATTTTTTAGAAACGCCTCAGTTAAGAAAATATGTCCGCCTCTGTTAATGCTGGGCATTAACAGAGACGTTCATTGTTTGTGCACGCCTCAGAGGCCTTTTTTAAGTGCCTCGCAAAATCCAGAATTGTAGTAGTGAGTTGCGCGTGCGGCTCCATTTCCCCTCCGCCGCTCGCCATTGCTCCGGCGAGCTTCAGGTCGCTGTGGAGCCACCTCCACAGATGTGCATTGCGCCACCCAGCCACACCAGAACCACCCCCTCACCTCCCTGAACCTATAGCCCTTGGAGACCACCATCTAGACCCGCCGGAACCACCTCGCCGGAAAAACCTACCTCAGCCACCACCGCACCATCACCGACGACCCCCTTCATGCCCATCCCAGCCCCCACTACGAGCACCCTCAGGTGGACATCGACGTCCTCTTGCTCCTCCGCCCCCTAGGAAACGCTGCCGGTGAGCCCCCTCGCCGGAACAGCACCAGTGGGTGTCTTCTCTATTCGCAAACCCCATCGAAGGACCTATTTGTAATTTAAAAACTTGATTCTAGGGGCTTGAATGCAAAAAAAACATGAACTCTTGAATTCAAACCAGTGAACTTTGAAAATTGATATCAAATCATAGAAAAATCATAAAATTGCAAATCCAACTGTTTTGGAATCTAGGATATAAACTCTACAACTTTGTTAGCATGGCCATGAACTCAATCTGCATAATTTTAGCTCGGTATTTAAATCTAGAATAAAGGGACTATATTTGTTCTAGGAGTTCTACTATTCAACAGTAGGATATTTTTGGCTGGTAGATACTTTATACTATGTTTAGCTTAGTGTAAAATTTGAGAACCAGAAGATCACTATAACTAGATGAAACTATGATTCTTGTTAGATTTGGGATTGAACTTCATATTTAATTTCTGGATGTTTTACTACAGCTCTTTAGATGAAACTTTTAATTTCTATGCGCAACTTTGAGAATTTTTGCAACTATTTAGGTATATATGTGATTTAATCCATGAGAAATGACACTATATCATGTTAAATAGTTGTAGTATCTGGAAAAATCTGAAATTTGTACCAGTACCTAATCTTGAGTAGATGAACCATGCACACAAGGTTTGAAAGCTGGATTCTTGTTATAAAAAGAGATACATTTAACTCATGTTTATCCTACATCTAGAATATTTATTTTCTTCTGGATAATATACTGTGTATTTACTTATGAAACTTGCGTAGAGACATGTTATGAGTATGTAGATGCTGCACAAAAGTTTGAGATTTATTGCTTAACAGAAACTAGATCGGTTAATTATTCATGTGTTAAGCTAAGTATAAATGCAAGAATAAAATTTTTGTTGGAAATAAATGCTAATATTTTAACTAGTGCATACTTATGGTTAGAAAAGGGTATAGAAACATTCTGAAACTTAGAAATCCACTGGGAGTCTCTGTAGAATTTAATCTTGCTAACAAGAACTTAAGATTGTTGAATATTATGATAATTTTACAGTAAGATGTACAACATGTTTAGAACACCCTGTAAAATTTGAGCACCAGAACTATTGTACATTGCCCTGAGTAATTCAATCTTGCTATTAAAGTACTTTGTTTAAGTTATTTTTCATGCCTTGATTCTTTACTGTTTTTAGCTGAAACTTTTACTACAAGTTCATTCTTATGTTTCCAGCACTCTGTTAAATTTTTAGCATTAGAAACACATCCTAGCGTAAGAAATGAAGTTATCAAGTATCCTGTTGATTATTGACTTAGAATCAGAACAACCCACCCAACTCACTTTATGAAGTTAAGTTAATTTAAGAACTACTCTATAAATGATTTCCCAGTAAATTGAGTTAAACAAGCTCATCACTAAAAGTGCATATAATGGATTGCAACTTTATCGTGGAGGAAAGAGTTAAAATTGTGACACAATGTAACAAAGAGCGTCTTTGCATTCATATAGAAGCCGCCCATCTTGTCGACGGAACATACGAGCTGGTGCCAGAACCCGAGAATGACTAAAAGTGCATAAAGTAAATCCCATTGTGCCAGGGCATTGTGCCAGGGCATGCAAGTAAATCTAACTAAAGTGATCCAAGTAAATCTAACTAAAGTGATCTGTTGGCGCTCCTTAAGTACCCATTTTACTATATGATTAGGAGTTGTTTTGGTAAATTCTTCGGGATGATTTATGTACTAACCCACCACTTGGCACCCAAACTTGACCGTTTTCGATTTTGTCCTGGATTTTGGAGCATGTTGCATTTTGACAGGAAATTGGACATTTTCGGAGATGATTTGACGCATGGTTACAACTGGGCTAAGATGAGGAATAAGAGGACGAGACCACACGCGAAAGATAGGACCGAAAGGGGCCAGAAAGGGCCCAGGCCGGCCGGCCTGGAGTCCTTGGGCCGGCCGGCCTAGCCCATTTCGGAGCCCAATCGGTCTCGGTTTTCTTCAGCACGAAGTATGCATCAACCCTAATCTATGTTTTACCAAAACCACCGACCATATCCGCATATAAATACCCCGAAGCTGCCGTCAAAGAGAGCACCGCAGAGGGATCGCAGAAGGGCAGCAGAAAAGATCGAGAGGATCTAGAGAAGAGCATCCAGAGATACATTCGAGTTAGACACAAGAGAAAGGCGACACCGGAGGCCTCATCGTCCCTCGGCGCCACTGCAAGTTGGAGGACAGCAAGGGATCCATCCCTTGCCGGAGATTTCACCACCATGATCGACTACGCTTCGCTTAGCTTCATGGGGTAAAGTCCTCGTTTGTTCATGGGGTTGTAAGGAGATCTTGAGTTGTAATTGCCGAATCCTTTATGAGATTGATCTATCATGATTCTTGTTGATGATGCTTTGATGCCTAATAGTTCGCGACTTGGTTTTGGGTTTGCTTTGCTCTTGCATGGTTTACTTAGATTACATCAACTATCGTGTTCTTGTTGATTCGTTACCGATTATCCTCGTGTAGTGACAGTATGCGGGAGGGAAAGGTTTTGATCTTGGAACACACCTTTGGTAGATTAGATCCGTTCTTCGTTGCTCGGCGATTACATCTCTAGTGATCATAGACCCTATGGACAAATGCTCTTCATATCTTGTGCACACACCTATCATTGCTCACTAGTCTAGATTAGATTAGATTGGTTAGATTAGATTTTTTCACACTCAATCATTCAATATAGATCTTTTACCAACATCATTAGTGCTTAGTTAAGCATAGTAATACACTTGTTCTGTGGATTGATAAACCTTGGGGGGAATACTCTAAGGGAAAAGCTACACGATCCGTGCGCTTGCGGTACGTAAATTGGCTCTTTAAGAAGCGTCAACAAGCTTTTCTGGCGCCGTTGCCGGGGAACTAGCGATTTTGCTACGTTTAACTTTGTATTAATTTTGTTGGTTACTAACACCTAACCTTTTCCTCTAGAAAATTTTTGTTTTCTTGTTTTTGTTTTGATTGTCTAGATGGACTATCTCATTCAACACGTGGAGGAAGGAGAAAAATCACTAAGGGACTATGCAAGCCCGCGATCGGAGGACTTCGACATGCAAAAATCAGATTCGGTGTTGCGAGCCACCGAGTACGAGATCAAGCCTCAAATCATCAAGATGGCGGCGGCAAACCCCTTTAGAGGAGATGAGACGGACAACCCATATAGACATATCAAGTGGTTCACAATGCTATGCAACACGGTAGAACAAGACGGAGTTCCGCTAGCTTGGTTTAGATGGAATCTTTTCCCATACTCACTTGCGGAAGAAGCGAGAAGATGGTTTGCACTTGCATCCTTCGAGGTAAAAGGAAATTGGGATGACTTGATGAAGAAATTTTGCGAGCAGTTCTTTCCGTTAAGTAAGGTTCAACATATTCGGAAGCAAGTGATCAACTTCGCGCAAGGAGAAGAAGAAGGGATAGATCAAGCATGGGATAGATTCAATGGATTGATTGAACAAGGACCGAAGCTCGGATTTTTCCGGTGAAGTACTCTTGCATACCTTTTATTTTTCCCTAACCCCCGAGTGCATGCAGTTTGTTCAAATGTGTGCAGGAGGAGATCTCATGGAGAAAACACTCACGGAAGCCGCCCAACTCCTACAAAAAATCAGCAAGGGTGCGGCCATGCGAAGAGATTGGGAAAAACGATGTTCGGCAAGCTCCGAGGAAGAATCTCAAGTGCGGGTGCTTGCTGGAATTTTCAGAAAAGAGACATCGGAAGTGAGGGAAGAACAACCGAAGCATGGGAAAGTCATAGAGACAAACCACGATGAAGAAGCATCGATCCGGAGTGCAACAAAAGACGACCCGGAAAAGAAAGGAAGAACCATGGGCACCGCCAAATCGCTAAGGGAATTCGAGCAAATGGATTGGATACCAATTGACTTCGGAAGATTGTTCGACAAAGCAAGACCGCATCCAAATGGATGGGAAAGTCTAGAATAGATTAGATTGGTTAGATTAGATCTATTTCACACTCAATCATTCAATATAGATTTTTTACCAACATCATTAGTGCTTAGTTAAGCATAGTAATACACTTGTTCCGTGGATTGATAAACCTTGGGGGAATACTCTAAGGGAAAAGCTACATGATCCGTGCGCTTGCAGTACGTAAATTGGCGCTTTAAGTAGCGTCAACATGATCCAAATAAATCTAACTAAAGTGCAAGTAAATCTAACTAAAGTGATCCAAGGCCCGGACCAAAGTTCGGAAGAGCCCAAGGCTAGCAGTGCCCAAGAAGGCAACCTCCAGTGCATTTAAATGCAAATATTTCCAATTACATGCAATCTATGTTTCTATCTATGTATCTGCATATTTAAGATTACAGGAGTTGACTGAAACCTTAGTTGTATGATCATAGGTACCCATGTACCGATTACTAGTTGTTAAACTCGACTAGATACGATGCTAATTAGGGCCGGTAAAAGTCGGGTGATTTTGTCACTCGCGAGATTATAGGATCTGACATGTCTACTACATACTGCAATTATAAGGCTTACGGGTAGGGTCATGGGATGTTATTCATGGTTGAGACCCCATCGGTGTAGTGAAAAGATGCTAAGGCCGCAGTGTGTGGTAGCTATTGTTAAGCTTTTGAACGTACTAACCACATGCCGAGAAATATGGTAATCGGTAAGCTTAAGTAGCTGATTGGATAGGCGAGTGGACTTTACTTTCACCCGCTTTTGAACCTTTGTTCAGGATGACTGCAACATGCGGGTGTAGAGTAGTTGTACTCTGTAGTGGAGGGGGCTGACCCCGATCCATGGACTAGAAAGAAAGGGGAAAAGTCGTGTGGGTGACTAGATCCCCATGCCTGTGTGTTAGGTTTGCCTTGCAAGGTTAAAAAAACTCGATTCGAAACGTCCGCTTCTCATGGTTTGGGACTGTTTAACACTTTTGCCACATAGAGAAACAAGTGTAACATGATGATGATGAATATTGATGTATGATTAATGTTTTAGTACCATGCTTGTTTAGAGATAGGTGCTCATCTAGACAGGTTAATTCAACATAGAATCTTGAAGATGAAAATTGAATATAATGACCTACTCTTTGTTGCTTTTCAGCAAAAGAAACATATTTACATCCTTGCATGTCTAGTTAAGTGGACTAAGTATATCCATTGGACGGGTAAAACTTAATGAGTATTAGTATGCTCAGCCTTGCTTGTGGCATTGTTTTCAGGTATGCTTTTGAGGATATGATTGCTGGTTTGACTTGGCCTTGTACTTTACCTCCGGGTTGGTCCGTGGAGTGGGATGTTTCCCCGGCCAACACTGACTCTACTTCTACCGAGTGATGTCTCATACGGGCTTCATCATGACATCATGATCATCGTTAGCTATCATGTTTTACCATTCTGGTGCAATAACGAACTCTGATGAACTGTTGTAGTTAAGACTTTTGTAGTACTTGTTTCATTTCAGAACTGGTATGTAATAATTTTAAATTCCGCTTCATACTCTGTGACTTGTTGTAATCTCTGGGCTCGCCCTCGTGTGAGTTCTTGCTTGTTCGAACCAGGTTTAACGTGGCTTTTATTTATAGTTTACTTGAGGAACTGCCGAGAGATTGTGCGAGTTGGACCGGAGTTACCTTGCAATGATGGTTAGTTGTTGACACTCCTTAGAGCCCCAATTTACGTACCGCAAGCGCACGGATCGTGGTAGCTTTTCCCTTAGAGTACTCCCCCAAGGTTTATCAATCCGTGGATCGGAAGCGAACCGACTAGGGTTTACCATCTAAATCTATTGAACCTATCCTAAACATGAAGCGAAGATTGCATATAAACTGAACACTTGATAGATATGAATGAAGCATAAGTGTTCATCACACCCACAACCGTAGATGAGATAACACAACCAAGGAGCTAGGGCCTATCGTCTCTAGGTACAGTTCTAGTAAAAAAGGTGATCAAAACATAGATTGCATCTCAGCTAAAGGTACACGAAATCATCTCTCAGAAAGGTGGCTCGCAAGCGGCCTAGTTTCCCATGGTCGCCGGTGCGAGGTGCGTGTTAATGCCTAAGGTTTCCCAAAGCTTTACCCCAAACGCCCACCAAATACTCTTACTCGAAGCTCTCCTCTTGGTGGCCACGCCACGACTCCCATGATACTCGCCATCGATCCTATTCCACATCATGTCGTCGCTAGGGCTTTTCCCTCCGCCATGCTGTCACCACACCGAGGTAATCAACCAACTAGCTAAAACACGCTACCTCAACGTATCCGCAAGATATAGACTAATCACTACGAATAGATCTAATCTTACTATGAACATATGGATGCATCACATATGAGAAAGAAAGCATGCATTGAAGTAGAACAAAGTCGAGACAACTAGAATAAAGAGTAGATTGAAATCACCATCGTGTGTGTACATACCCCGACAAATGTTGGGGGTGACTCCCGAACTCCACCATGGCACAACCTCACAGGGAGGCCATGGCGGCTAGGGGTGGCCTAAGCCATCTCCTAGGTACCCTCGAAGACTCGCGGCGGCCGTCAGCCTCCTCCGGTCTTGGCCCTAGGTTTTCGTCGAGTTCTGGGTGGATTGATGCTGCGAGTTGAATAAGGTGCAAGCTATTTATAAGCCGAGGAAGCCACCGGTCGAAGGAGAGGCCGAACCGCCTCAGAAACGGGCTAGGCCGGCCAGCCCCATGGGCCTAGGCCGGCCGGCCTACCCCCTTTCGGGCTCGCCTCGGTCTCATCTTTTGCGTGTAGACTCCTCGCATCTTCTAGAGTTTATGTCCTTCACGATTGCACCCCTTTGGACGTCGTTATCTTGGAGATATCTTCGAGGAAAGGATAGGATAGGGAATCCTTCCTTAAATCTTCATTTGCTTTGCTTAATCCCGAAGTATCTTGATCTCATCTTCATGGGCTCGGTCCTTTGGGCTCTCTTGGAGGATGGATGTGCATGAATGGGCTTCGAATCAACATGGGCTTTGGTCCTCCCTTTGGGCTTTGGCCTTCGTCTTTCCCCATGTCAGTGCTCGATCATGGGCCTCGTCATTTCATGCTCCAAAATAGGCCAAAAACCTGCAAAAACGAAGTTCCTCCAAAATATATGTGCAAGTGTGAAAATGACCAATAATTAGGCCGGGGTTAGGACGGTTTGTGATTTTGATATTAAATTCATGCCATTATCAAGGATAAACAAGGGATAAAAGGGGTACTTAAGGAGCGCCAACATTAGTTCACTTAAGTCGGTCTATTCGAGCGGTTCTGCCACAGTGATGGCCATCCGACACCTAGTGGGAAAAGCGAACAAAGCGCGCAAAATCCCCTACCTGGCAGGTCAACTATTAGTATTTTTTTAGCACCGGCTAGTGATTCTCGTGGATGCGCATTTAGGGGCAAATGGTAATGCAGGAAGACACAAGGATTTATACTGGTTCAGACCGCCGGGAAGCGTAATACTCTACGTCCAGTTTGTGTTGTTCGTGTATCTTGCAATGGTGTTTAGTAGGGGGTTACAAACAGTCGAGAGAGGGACAAGCATCCCAAGTATCTAAGATCGGTGGAGAGGTGGAGTGTTCGTGGCCCTCGTCTGGTTAGGGCAGCTGCCGGCGAGAACTGCCCAGAGTTCCGCCTGCCTTTTTCCCAGTGACAAGAGTGTGCTCGTGTGTCTCGGCCCCAGTCTCGTGTGTTTCTTCTGGGTCCGATCCCTCTCTCAGGGGCCTGTTCTCTACCCTTTATACGATAGCGAAGAGAATAGTGTACATTCATCATCCCGGTCATTGTTGGTCGCCGCGGGTCCTTGTGGCTCTGCCATCGCCGCCCTCCTCCTCCGCGGCCGGGTCTGTCTGACCCCGTGGTCTGCGGAGCGGGATACGCGGTGATATCTTGGTCTTGGTGCAGCATGCCCGGCCCCTACCCTATGCCCTACAATGCCGTAGGACATGATGGGAAGGCCGCTCCACTGTATACTGTGTCAGCGCTGGCGGCACCAGAGTACACTCAGTCGCCTGTCCGCCTGTGCCGTTGTTAGTCCCGCTCGGCGCGGGTCGTGGAGGGCCCCGTCTGTTGGGGAGAAGACTCCGCCAGCAGCAGAGTGAGGAAGGAGGCACAAACCAGAACCACTCAAGAGAGAGAATGCTCATCATGAGGGAGAGAGAGCCCCCTCTTTGACCCCTTGGGCCAGCTATATATAGGAGGGGAAGGGGGCGGCAATTTAGCCCCGGCCCCTTGGTGGGCACAATATTTAAAAACAGGTCCTTGGGCCACCACATGAGGCCCATTAATCTTATGGGCTGAGCTATTCCCCCAACAATAGCCCGTCAGCTACTTTGGTTTGTTTGGTACAACAAAGCATAGTAGCTGAATACATAGGAAGTAGCCCAGCCATATCTATGACCTTGGCCATGAGTATTGTCCTCATGACCGCCCGCTCGTACGCCTCACTAAAAACTCCATCCAAAAACCTAGTGGAACAAAACAGATGGAGAAAAGAGCACGCACTCCTAGCGGGACCACATATACACGATAATACACTGCAGTCCGTGATTGTCTTCGGTCTTAACGATGACGAAGGTCTTCGGCGGTGACAAATGTCTTTGGGGGTGATGAAGGTCTTCGGCGGCGATGAATGTCTTCGGAGGTGATGAAGGTCTTCGGCGGTGATGAAGGCAGAATCTTTTTCGCTTGACTTTGGTTGGACCTTGTTGTCTCCACGAATCACTCTTCGTCACAGAAGATGTAGTCGAAGTAGAGGATGCAGTGTCTTCGGCTCTACGCTTTCGAGCGCTGGTCAAGAATTGACACGCGAAGTGATGCTAGTCTGTCCTGTCCCCAGCCCCTCTTGGCCGGGGTTCGTAGCGGAGGGAGCAAAGGTTCTTCAGGAGGCGAAGTCAAAACAGCCGATATTAAAGGTTGAAGTAGTCGTCGTCGAAGTGGAGAGCGAGCCCCTCGAGCCGAGCTGTGTCGGCGAGGGCGAAGGCCGCAGGAGTCGTCGCCGAAGTCGAGGGCGAGCCCCTCGAGCCGAGCTGTCAGCGAGGACGAAGGCCGGAGCAGTCGTCGCCAAAGCAGAAGGTGAGCCCCTCGAGCTGAGCTGTATCGATGAGGGCGAAGGCCGGAGCAGTCATCGCCGAAGTGGTGGGCGAGCCCCTCGAGTCGAACCGTGTCGACGAGGGCGAAGGCCAGAGCAGTCGTTGCCGAAATAGAAGGCGAGCCCCTCGAGCCGAGCTGTATCGACGAGGGCGAAGGCCGGAGCAGTCGTCGCCGAAGTAGAAGGCAAGCCCCTCGAGCCGAGCCGTGTCGGCGAGGGCGAAGACCGCATGGGTTGTTGCCGAAGTCGAGGGCGAGCCCCTCGAGCCGAGCTGTGTCGGCGAGGGCGAAGGCTGTAGGAGTTGTAGCTGAAGTCGAAGGTGAGCCTCTCGGGTCGAACAGTGTCGACGATGGCAAAGGCCATAGCAGTAGTCGCTGAAGTAGAAAGCGAGCCCCTCGAGCCGAGGTGTATCGGCGAGGGCGAAGGCCGTAGCCGAAGTCGTCGTTGCCGAAGTGGAGGGTGAGCCCCTCGAGCCGAGCCGTGTCGGCGAGGGCGAAGGCCGTAGCAGTAGTCGCTGAAGTAGAAAGCGAGCCCCTCAAGCCGAGGTGTGTCGGCAAGGACTAAGGCCGTAGTCAGAGGGGCATGCTGATGCATGCCGAAGACCCCTCCAAAGTCGACTTGCGACGAATGTCGTTGGTGTTGATAACTTGTTTTTTTAACAATAATTCGAAGACCAAGAGAGAATTTTGCCATTCCGAAGATGTCAATTTATACACCTGCAATACCTGCACCATTTTTACTTGAGAGAAATAATTTTCAAATATATTAGGGTGCCTTCGGCATGATTACTGAAGGACTTTCCATGCCTTTGGCGTTTTCCATGAAAGGACTTCTCTTAGGGGACCTTCAGCTTGTTAGCTCGCATAGGTAAGCCCTAGCCTTTCGCTCGAAAGGACTTTCCATGTCTTCGGCATTCCGCACGATAGGACTTTGAATGCCTTCGGTGCTCTACGTGGAAGGTCTTTGAATGCCTTCGGCGCTCTGCACGGAAGGTCTTTTTCGACTGGGAAAAATTAAGAACTGAGACCTAAGGGTGCTGCGGGCCGCTCAGCTTCACGAGCCCTGGGCTCATTTCTCCAAGTGGTATTCACTTGCAATGCGCCGATGACTCCCCTCTTCGCTTGACGAAGAGGGATAGACGCTTCGGTGCACCCTTGTCAAGTACACCAATAATCGAAGGCCAATCAATACCGAAGGCCAAATAAAATTCCATGAGACCAAAGTGTGATCATTTCCATATATAACCGTGCTTTGCTTCGGGGTGAAGACTAATATCCCGAAGAAGAATCTTGCATAAAACTCGGATAATGGAAGCCCCATATGAAATTTGCTTCGGGATGAAAACCAATAGCCCGAAGAAGAATATTGCACAAATTCGGATGACCGAAGCCCCATACATAATTTCTTTCGGGGTGAAAGCCAATAGCCCGAAGGAGAATCTTGTATCATCTTCGGATACTGAAACCCGTATATAATTGTCTTCGGGGTGAAAATCAATAGCCCGAAGTAGAATCTTGCATCAACCACGGATAACCGAAACATCATTTATAATTATCTTCGTGGTTAAACCAGTAACCCGAGGGTGCTATCCCTGGTGAAGAGCCTATCACCAGGATATGTAGTATCTGACTGTAGAAAGTTGTTAGATATGACCATTTTTCGAGAAGAATTGTATATAAATTTGCACGATGCCATTATAAATATGGCGAGAAATTCCGAAGCCAAATATCATGGATCGAAGAGGTGCTAAGTTCATGAGTTCATGAGTGACAGCTCCGGCAGTTGTTAGATATGAACATATATTGATAGAAACGAGCAGGGTTAAAAAGTGTCACTGTCGGTGACAGCTGCTTCGGAAAAGACCGAAGGGAACCACCGGGGGTTAATAAAATCTGTTTTGCTGGGCTATGTGCTACTTGCGACAATTTAGAGTCAAAAAATTGTATGACAAAGTAAACCACTTCTACCACAAATGAATAATTGTTAAATATTGCAGGGAAGACACTCACTAGCAGTTAGTTGAGCCGTGTAAATAGCATTATGTAAAAATGATAAGCAATCGCTAACCGAACAACAACTTAATATTAAAGGTCGTTTAAACAATAAGCATCGAGAAGAAACATCTGTATTGGTTAGAGAGCTAGCCTCCGAAGGGGGAGGTCCCAGGATCGATTCCTGTTTGACCTTCGTCTCGACATTTTGCCGACTGGGCATTTACCCGACTTGAGCCAGAGGTGGCACTTCGTCTTGGGCCCAAGAGTGCGAACGGGCCGACGGAGGCGGTGCTCGCTTTATCAGGCCGCTCTTCGCTGTGGGCCGAAGAGGCGTGCTCCTGGGCCGGAGCTGAGTGAAGCTTGGGGATTTTTTTCATTTTTATATTAAAAAAATTAAAATTTCAAAAATATATGGCGGTTTCGAAAAATTTCAAAACTATACCTCTGTCGCCCCCTGCCTAGGCGACAGGGGGCCTGTCGCTCCATGGATGGGCGACAGGACCTAAATGTAAAAAAAATTTACATTTAGGTCCTGGCACCCGGGACGCATTAAACAACGAACTTGTAAAATCGATATAAAATCGTAGAAAAATTGGAAAAATACAAACTCAACTGTTCTGGATTCTATGAAACAAGATCTACAACTTTTGTTATATAAAGTTTTTCATTTGATCAATGTATCTTGCTCTATTTTAAATACTAGTTTAATGCACTTTTATTTAAATCTCAAGATCCATCCTTTGGATGCAGGTCACCTTTGCCTAGAGTGTTTCATATGGTGAGCATATGCTTGTACAAAATTGGTAGATCTAGAAAACATTTCTAGAATAAGTTTTTAAATTAAATCTTGCAATATGTCTAGTTTAAATGGGTTATTTATCCATGCTGCTATACTGAGTTTTAGAAGCCATAACTTTTACAGTACCATTATTTTATTTCCTAAGAGTTATAAAAAAAGTTTGGTAAATTTTAGATAAGCACAACTAGACCAAATGAATTATGACTAAGGTAAATGCACTAAATCAAGAAAAATAGTTCTTATACTAAGAAAAATTTGAAATAATTCATTTGGTCTAGTTGTGCTTATCTAAAATTTACCAAACTTTTTTTGTAGCTCTTAGGAAATAAAATAATGGTACTGTAAAAGTTATGGCTTCTAAAACTCAGTATAGCAGTATGGATAAATAACTCATTTAAACTAGACATATTGTAAGATTTAATTTAAAAACTTATTCTTGAAATGTTTTCTGGGCCTACTAATTTTGTACAAGCCTATGCTTACCATATGCAATACTCTGGCCAAAGATGACATGCATCCAAAGGATGGATCTTGAGATTTAAATAAAAGTGCATTAAACTAGTATTTAAAATAGAGCAAGATACATTGATCAAATGAAAAACTTTATATAACAAAAGTTGTAGATATTATTTCATAGAATCCAGAACAGTTGAGTTTGTATTTTTCCGATTTTTCTACGATTTTATATCTATTTTACAAGTTCACTGTTTAATGCGTCCCGGGCGCCAGGACCTAAATATAAATTTTTTTTACATTTAGGTCCTGTCGCCCAGCCAGAGGGCGACAGGCCCCTGTCGCCCAGGCAAGGGGCGACAGGGGTATAGTTTTGAAATTTTTCGAAACCGCCATATATTTTTGAAATTTTAATTTTTTTTAAATACAAAAATGAAAAAAATCCGAAGCTTGGCACGCGCAATTGACAAGGCCCATGCAGACGAAGCCCTTGCTCCTGTTGCTGCGTGCTGCGCATGTCACCATGGGCCGATTTTCGCTAGCTTCTGGGCCGAGCTAACGATCGAAGATGGACCTGACGGCAGTTTGACGATAACCGAAGCCTGCGTGATTACAAGACAATTTGTATATAGCAGTATGACGAAGCCATGGCTGAGAAGATAATTTCTGATGAAGACTCATGTTGGACGAAGATAATTTCTGAGGAAGATTCATGATTGCCGATGCCAATTTCTGACAAAGACTCATGATTGAGGAAGCCAATTTCTGACGAAGACCCATGATTGAGCCAATTTCTGATGAAAATCATGATTTACGAAGCCAATTTCTGACGAAGACCCATGATTGCCGAAGCCCATTAACAGTGAAGACAATCAATAGTTTTCCTCTGCATGGTTAGTCCAAATAGCTTTTATCTATATAACAAACTCTTTAAGAGCACAAAAAACAAAGCCTAGCTTGGCAGTTGTTGGGGGCGCCACCTTCGGCAATCGACCGAAGGCCCGCGCGTAATTTGAATGCAACGACAAGGTCTCCTGCCGGCTCGGCAAGCCGAGTGGTCGAAGGGCTTCAAGCTTCGGGCGAAGACCGAGCTGCCTACGGCAAAGACCGAGGTGTCACAGGCGAAGACGAAGAGAAGCGAAGAGTGACGAAGATTGAGGCGCCTACGGTGAAGACCGAGGCGCCAAAGGTGAAGGCAAAGATAAGCAAAGAGAGGTGAAGACCAGGGCGCCTACGGCGAAGACTAGGGCGCAGATTGCGAAGTCGAAGACCAGCAGAGGAAGGCGTCGGAGAGTAAGCGCTTCGGGAGCCGCGAAGGGAATCTTGTTCACCGAATGGAGATGAGCGAGTCTGGGCCCAATGGGCTGTAATGGGCCCAATAGGCAGAAGAGGTTCGGATGTAATTTACCAAAGGATGTAGAAATACGGTTGTACCCCGGGAATATTCCGGGAATATAGTTATTAGGGGGCATTACTGTGTAATAACAGAGGGTGGTAGGTGAACCGTCACCTATAAATACCCGACCCCTGTACATTGATGAGACAGATTGGAACAGAGAGAGAATCCTTCTTACTGTGCGAAGCCCTGTCTCTGATTCGCAGTTGTTCTCTTCGACTGGTGCGCTCTTTCCCTCACTGTTGTGGTGTTAGTCCGTTCCGGAGGCACTCTCCACCAACAGTTTGGCACCCACCGTGGGGCACGACACACCACGCCACACCACATGGCGGCGAAGAAGAAGAGAGACGCTACTACCACTTCGACAGACACGACAACGACGATGACACCTCCGCAAGACGAAGCCGCCCCCGGGCAAGAGCCCGCAGCTGGCAACGAAGACATTACCGTCGAAGACATCGCAGAAGGTCAACACGAAGTTGATCTGCTGGACCTTGGCATCTCTGCCGAAGACATCGCTGCAATGCGAAGGGTCGATGCTTGCCTCGAAGAGGCGTGAAGAGCCAAGTTACAAGCTCTTCAGGAAGAAACTACGGAGCCTCAAATCATCATGAGGGCGAAGGGGAAGGAAATAATGTTGACTGAAGCAGAAAGGCAAGAGCAGTACAACAAGCTGCAAGAAGAAAAGCTCCGCTGCAAGGCGTTACAAGAGAAGATCAGAGTACAACGACCGCTGCTCGAAAAAATGCAGGCACTGCAGCCGCTGCAGCCACTGCCGAAGGGCACGGTTGCAACGAACCCACCAAGACATGCACCATCAAGGGTCCGAACAAGGACTATACCAATCAAAGAGATCTCTGACCAGTCTGAGCCAGAGGAGGAAGGGTATTATCGAAGGGGCCACCCGCGAAGAACGCCATTGTCCGAAGAGCTGGAAGAGATATAATGGCCTCATCGTCTCAACCTAGCAGTACTACCTCCGTTTGATGGTGAGTCCGACCCCGAAGAGTTTCTCCTGAAATACGAAGCCACCATAGAGGCAGCCGGAGGAGGCACAGCGTGCAAGGCGAAGGCACTTGTCCTCGCGCTGCGAGGACTGGCTCAGCGATGGTATGCAAACATACCCCCAAGAAGCATTCTATCATGGAACCAGCTTCGCTCCCAGTTGCACTGAAGCTTTCGAGCCGTCAGGCCTGACGAAGTCACATCCTGCGACTTCCATAACTTGAAGCATGGAAGCATGACTTTACAGGAGTACCTTCAAAGTTTGATAAAGCTTCACGCAAGAGGGCCAGACATCACCGACCAGAGCATTATTGACTCAGTAGTCAATGGGATCAGCCTCGGCCCATGCGGGGAGTACTTAACCCGACGAAGGCCCAAGACAGTTACCAAATTGTTCAAGATAATGCAAGAATATTGCATATCCGACCGTGCGAAGAGGCAGAAGCTCGAAGAAATGAATGAGAAGAGGAAGTCAAGGAAGAGCGAAAGGTCGCACCAGAAGCCATGGCATTCCGACCAGTCGAAGCAAAAAACTGTCAATAGCGTCTCCGAGGAGGAGTCACGCGAAACAAGGCACCATAAGAACAAGAGTGGCAGAGATTACCGTGAAGACAGATCTAACCGCGATGACAGATCGAGCCGCGAAGACAGGTCCAGCCACGATGACAGGTCCAACCGCGAAGATAGATACAATCGTGAAGACCGCTACCAGAAGGGGAAAAACACCATTTTGCTATTTCCATGGCAAGGACCAAGGTCATTGGACTAATGAATGCCCAATCCCAATTGAAACGAAGGCAGAGCTCGAACGCAAAAATGCACACTCAGCAAAACCAGTAAATTACACTTCGCAGCCACCGCATCAAGTTCCCCTTCCACCCACCACTTGGACCCCAACACCAAATTGGCCAGTATCATACCCAGTCTACAAAATACAACCCATCATACACACCTCCAATGTCATTGCCTTCGCAACAATCCATGGCACCACCTTCACACCAGCCAATGCCGATGCTACCCACTCCGCAGTACGCCAACACATGGTCAAGGAGCTCCACACCTTTACCCCCACCACCAAAGTTCGAGCAAGGACAGATACCGGAAAGAGCAGGCGACGGACCCTCCGGCATCATGGTTAACATCATCAACGCCATCTCCAGAGGATCCAATGAACCGGTGCATGAGACGAAGAGGCAGCGCACAGATTACTTCAAAACTGTCTCTCATGTGAGCGAAGGCAAATGCTTCCGAACTCCGTGGTCGCATGTCCCGATAACCTTCACATAGGCGGATCTTCGGCTGCAACACTACCCTAACAATGATCCCCTAGTCATCAGACCCAACATTGGCAAGAATTCAATACACTTCGCTGGGAATGATGTCGGAAGGATCTTGGTCGATAATGGCAGCTCCACAGACATTCTGGTATGGTAGTGCTTTGTCAAGATGGGGTTCACAGAGCAAGCTCTGAAAAATCGCAGTACCCTCTCATTGGCTTCGGAGGCAAAAGAATCGAGGCCCTCGGCAAGATAGAGCTCAACGTCATGTTCGGCGTAGGGGTCATGCAAAGAACCGAAGCAATAACCTTCGATGTAGTGGACATCAACTATCCCTACAATGCCATCTTCGGCCGCAACACCCTGGTGAAGTTTGTAGTTGTAATCCATCAGTCATATATATGCATGAAGATACCTTTGGCAGGGGGAGTCGTGACCGTCTACGGCAATCAAGAAGAAGCGCGCAGGTGCGAAGATAACGCGTACAGCACCAACAAAACTGTGCATGCCATTGAGGCTACCGACGGGAACACAAAAACATTTGTTGCCGAAGACATGCAAAGAGACCATAAAAATGAAGGGGTCTCACCAGCAGAACATACAAAGAAGGTACCGTTATGCGAAGATGTGCCTGATCGTATGGTGATCATCGGCAGGGAGCTCGAGGAGCACGAAGAGGCAAGACTCATACAGTTTCTGAGGAACAATCAAGACGTCTTCGCATGGTCTTCGTCCGACCTGCGAGGAGTCAGTCGAGAAGTCAGCGAGCATACGCTTACAGTCAACCTGAAGGCAAAACCAATAAAGCAAGGGCAGAGGTCAATGTCCGAAGAAAGGAAGAAAGCAGCACAGGGTGAGGTGCAGAAGTTGTTAGACGCATGCATCATTCGCGTGGTGCAATACCCAGAGTGGTTGGCAAATATTGTCATGATACCGAAGAAGAATGGGAAATGGAGAATGTGCATCAACTTCACCAACCTTAACAAGGCTTGTTCGAAGGATGAATACCCTTTGCCTCGCATCGAAACATTGGTCGATGTGGCGGCCGGCTCAGAAATGCTGAGCATGCTGGATTGCTTCTCCGGCTATCACTAGATTTTCATGAATAAGGGGGACGAAGAGAAAACCAGTTTCACCACTCCCTTCGAGACATACTGTTACATCAGGATGCCAGAAGGCCTTCGCAACGTAGGTTGTACATTTAACAAAATGATCAAGAAGTTGCTCGGGGATCAGCTAGACAGAAACATCTCCGCATATGTGGATGACGTGGTCGTTCGAAGCAGGAAGAAGGAAGATCACATACAAGATCTTCGTGAAACATTTGCAAACCTTTGCCGGCACGGACTAAAGCTAAACCCTGAAAAATGTGTCTTCGGTGTTCGAAGAGGCAAGCTGTTGGGTTGTATGATCACAGAAAGGGGTATAGAGGCAAACCCTAAGAAGATCGAGGCAATCAGGCAGATGAAGTTGCCAACCACAAAGAAAGGGGTTCAAAAGTTGACAGGTCGATTGGCTTCGCTGAACAGATTCATCTACAGGTCGGCAGAAAAGTGTCTCATTCCTCAAGGCATTGAAAGGAGCTGGCAACATGCAATGGGGTGAAGAGCAAGCGAAGGCTTTCGAAGCCTTGAAAACATACATAGAAAACCTGGCAATCATGTCCAACCCTTCGAAGAAGGCAGAGCTCTTGTTGTACATCGCCACTTCGGGTGCCGCGGTCAATGCAGCTCTCGTCGAAGAGAGATCAATCGAAGGCAAACTTAAGCAAGTTCCCATCTATTTCGTCTCCGAAGCCCTGAGTGGTTCGAAACTACTATACTCCGAAATGGAGAAAATGGCTTACGCAGTAGTCATGGCTTCGCGGAAGCTACGCTACTATTTCCAGAGTCACAAGATAAAAGTTCCAACTTCGTTCCCTCTTCGGGATATGTTTGAAAACAAGGAGGCCTCCGGCAGAATTGGCAAATGGGCCACAAAACTAGCGGAGCACACAATTGACTTCATCCCCAGAATAGCAATCAAGTCTCAGGTCTTGGCAGAGTTCATTGCAGACTGGACTCCAGCGGTGCCTTCGCAAGAAACACCAAAGTTGGAATCAATATGGTAGCTTGAATGTGATGGGGCATACCAGAGAGATGGGGTAGGGGCTTCGGCAATCCTCACTGCCCCTTCGGGCACACAATTGAAATATGCAGCGAGGCTTGACTTCAAAGGGTGCACAAACAATGTTGCAGAATACGAAGGCCTTCTCCTAGGTCTTCGCAAGGCAAGAGCGCTGGGAGCGCGAAGGCTATCCATCAGATCCGACTCTGAGCTAATCACCGGGCACATCAATAAATCCAATTGAGCACTAAAGCCGGAGCTGTCAAAGTACTTAGTAGCTGTCCAAAGCATGGAGAATTTTTGTTCTCGGATTCAGCATATGAAGCTTCCCAAGATCACAAAACAAGCAAGCCGATATACTGGCGAAGGCCGCAGCTCAATATGATCTGTTGCCACCTGATGTGTTCTTCGAAACACTGAAGCAGGGCTCTGTTAACTGCGCCGAAGAGCCTGTAAAGTTCATCAACGCAATAACTAGCGAGGACTAGAGGGCCACTATAATGGCCTATCTTCGAGGGCATTTCGTCCCAAAGGACGATAAGGAAGAGAAGAGAATGGCTCTTCGCGCCCGCAACTACAGAATCATTAATGAAGATCTGTACCGAGGGGGAGTCTGCGCGCCCTCCTAAAGTGCATCTCCCGCGAAGAAGGCAGACAGTTGCTCGAAGAGATTCACGCAGGAATGTGCTCTTCACATATTGCAACAAGGGCATTGGTAGGCAAAGATTTTCGCGAAGGCTTCTACTGGCCTTCGGCGGTGGCAGACGCACACGAGGTTGTCCGCAAATGCCCAAATTGCCAAAGGCATGCACCATACAGCAAGTTTCCACCAGACGAAGTACAATTGTTGCCTCCGGTGTGGCCCCTCGCACGATGGGGCATCGACATCGTTGGGCCCTTGCCCACGGCGCCAGGAAAGTACAAGTACGCTGCAGTTGCAGTGGAATATTTCTCGAAGTGGGTCGAGGCAAAGGCACTAAGAGATATCACTGCCGGAGCTTTGCAGAAGCTTTTCTGGCAAAATATCGTATGCCTCTATGGCGTACCAAAGGAGGTCACCGTAGACAACGGCAAGCAGTTTGACTGCGCCACATTCAGAGACTTTACTACACAGTTGGGGACGAAGCTATGCTTCCCTTCGGTCTATCACCCGCAATCAAATGATGTGGTTGAGAGGGCCAACGGCATCATCTTCGCAGGCATAAAGAAAAACATCACTGAGCTGCCGAAGGGAAAATGGGTCGATGAGCTGCCAAGGGTAATATGGTCCCACAACACGATGAAATCAAGGACCACGAAATTCACTCCATTCAAGCTGTTGTATGGAGAAGAGGCTATAACGCTAGAAGAAATCAAACTTAGATCTTGGAGAACGTCCGAAGAGGCAGGAGCAACAGTAGAAAACATAAAGCCTTCGATTAACACGATCGAGGTAGGAAAGATACAAGCTGAAATAAATCTTGGCAGGTACCAGGAAGAAACCCGAAGGTGGAAGAATAAAAAGGTAAAGCCCAGAGAAATTCACGAAGGAGATTTTGTGCTTCGCAGAATCCCGAAGGCAAAGCAGAAGGGCAAAATGTACAGCAAATGGGAAGGACCGTTCATTGTAGCCTCCATGGTAAGACCAAAAGCCTGTAGACTTCGCACGATGGAAGGCGTCGAAGACCTGTACTCATGGAACAAAGACATGCTGCAAAAATATTATGTGTAGGAACGGTGTAAGAGCCCGCGGAGGAAAATAACCGAATGGGCTCAATAGATTAGTTTTTATTTCTGCATTTATTTTTGATTTTATTTTCTATTTTGCAAAAAATTCGCACAATGTACCGAAGGGACCGTACTCTTTTCCACATGGGGGAAGCCTTCGCGCGTTTACTCTGGACGTCGGAGGTGTGAGGTTTTTAACGAGGCGGAACCCTGTGTAACCCCTTGTGAAATATAAGCAAGGTCCCCCGAAAAGAAAAATCTCGCAGGAACAGGAATACAGTGAAGGAGAAATCTCGCGTGAAAAGAAAAAATATGTCGCCCCCCGCAAGTCGAGCGAAGGGGGGGTGGCGCTTCGCAAAAATTACACTCTCGACTACGGCGCCGACAGCGTTCATCCTCTATCCCGTGCAAAAGGCGGGGTGGCGCTTCGTAAAGAGCAAGTTTGCACAGTCGAAGGACAAAACGAGGAAAGATAAAAATGTTAATTGCATACACAGAATTGTAGTTCGCATTACAAGAAAAATTACACTTTCTTAATAAGAGCGAAGAAAATGTAAATACACACTTCGCATGAAAGAGAAGAAGGGTACAAATTTTATTTCTCTTCGCGCTAAATCGAAGAATCCATAAGCCAAATCATGAAGTTACATCTGAAGTTTCTTCGTCGAAGATAATGCGGTCCAAGTCAGATATGACTTCGCGGACCGCAACATCTATTATTTCTCCGGCAGTCCGGCGAAGAAACGCTTCAAAGTCATCCCCTGCAAGCAAGGGCACCTCAACATTAAGAAGAGCCTTCATCACAAATCCCTTGGCGACGATACATGAATTCATGCGGAGCAATCATGTCTTCAAGAGGCTCCGGCTTCGGCTCTAAAAGGCCTATGGGCGCTTTATAAGGCCTATCGGTGTCCAAAGGACATTTTATTTCACGGCGAAGGTGGCGCTCAGACAGAACTTTTGCATGTTTTTCGGGATCGCGCTGGAATTCCGCGAAGAAACGCTTCATATCGGCGTTCCGATAATCATATACGCGCTCTCGATCAGACCAAAACTCATTAAATGAAAGCCAAGGGCGACGGGCACGTGACTTTTCCCAAGTTAAACCAGAAACATAAAAATTCCCGTGGTTCAAGCGCCAAGGAACAGCACCATCAATGATCCGCGCAGGGGCCAACGCAGGGTCCTGCGCAGACACCGAAGGCGTAAGATACAATGATACTTCTGTTTTCAACGACACTATTACAAAATTCACTCGACCTTCGGTCATCACACCTCGCCGGTCTTCGGTGCATCGTCCGCATGCCCCCCGCCATCTTCGCCCTCGCCCTGACCAGGGGCTCCGTCTTCGTCGCCGGCGGGAGCTCCGCTGCGCAAGTTGCCGGCTTTAGCCTTGCCAAGGAAGCCGCGAGCGAAGATTTCAGCCTTCTCTTGAATCTAGGAGAAATCAAACATGTCAATCAGCAAAGACGGTAACAAGAAGTGAACTTTGGGAAATGCGAAGTGGTACCTGATCTTTCATGTGCTCCAGCTCCACATCAACAAGTCCCCGCCTCTTCTAATGGAAGTACTTCGTGAAGTTCTTGGCGATATTCTTCGGTAGAACAGGAAGGGCTTCAGGGTGCAAGGAGTCCAGCGAAGGCCATTCGAAACATGAGTCCCGAATAAGTCGCAACTGAGCCTTCACGATGCTTGTCGAAGAGCTACAGCTCTCCGCTGGAAGCAAACGGCAGACGGCAGCACTAAGAGTACGTGCCGCAACCGTAGCGGACAGCTCGCATTTGAAATCCATGCCAGATCTGGCCATCGCCAAGGAGGCACGGATCCAGCGGAAGAGTTCTGCCACTTCGACGTTTTCCTCCTGCGATATCTTCGGGGGCTCAATAGCGAACTTCGCGAGCAGGCCGTTCACGTCAGCTTGCACCAAATCTGCGAAGGAGCTGATAGCGGTGCGCCATCGCTGAACAACATCTTTCCCACGGGCACGTTGGTCTTCGGAAACCCTCCGGGCCTTTTCGGCTTCAGCTTTAGCTTTTTCAGCATTCTCCTTGGCCTCCTCCGCAGCAAGTGCGTCCCGCGCGAGCAGCTTCGACTGCCTTGGCATGGCTCTTCGCCTCAGTACGTGCAGCAACAAGTGTCTCCTCTAGAGCTGCCTTCTCCTTCTCGAGGCTAGCCACGCGCTCCTCTACACCCGCCAAATGCGAAGTCCGCTCGTTGTCAATCCAGAGTTGATGGGAGGCGCAGCAGGAAGCAATGAAGGCCTTCAGGGAGAGGTCTTCGACGTCTTGAAGAATTTGGCTCACTCTGGTGGACATCAGGCATTTCTCCATAAGGGGAAAGCCGAAGGAGGAGCTGGCTTCGGCGAGGAATCTCCTCTCCCGATCGCTGCTCGAAAACCGAAGACTGCCAACGATGTTGTCCCCGATCAGCTTCGCCTCCGGCATCCTGAGAGCGGCAGCCACCTCAATAGGGTCGGAGGTGCTTACATGGTAGCCGCTGCTCTCTGTCGAGGTGAACGTCGCGGGCCTTCGACTGGAAGACCCGGCGGGAGGAAACCGACCGCCCTCGCCGCCAGCGCCGGTCGGGCCCGTCTTGGGGGTAGTGGCATGTCTCTGAGGACCAGGACTGGACCCCTCCACGTCCTCGCCGCTGGACGACGACGACGAATCCGAAGACATCGATGATGAATTCGGAGACGAAGGGGCTGCAGATGAGGTTTGCGCATGGGGCTCCATGGTCACCAGGACAGATTGGATCTCCTGGACGAGTTCATCATCGCTGTCTAGCTCCATTGAGCTGTACTCCAAAGCTAGCAACGGCTTCGGCAGTGGAGCGGCGGCCGCGATAGGCTGAGCGGCAATGGGAGGCGAAGAAACGATGATGGGACTTCCGTTTCCCCCATTGTCTTCGAACTCCCCAGCGCCACGAAGGGGTGAGGAGGTCAGGAAATCTAGAAGCTTCGAGCGTTTCGTTCCGCCAGGGCCAGAGCCCCCCTTTTTCTGTTTTTTCTTCTCAAGTGTGGCAGTGGCGCCACCGGTGCCTCCAGCCTTTCCCCCTGCTTTCTGAACAGCGAGAAGAGCTTCGGCAGCGCGTGGAGGGGCTTCGATGCCGAAGAAGTAAAACACCCGATTGCCCCGAGCACCGGCAAGCTTGGACAACAGCAAGTCGTCCTCATTCCCAGATACTTGTCCAAGCATCTTGTCAGCACGGGTCTCCACCTCCGCTACATCTATCTTTGAAAGAGAAGACAAAGGTTCTTAATGTCCTCGCAAAAAAAACTTACGTTCTTTTCGGAGTCCGAAGACTTCGCTGAAGTTGGGCATCGGAAGCCCATAAACTTCCCTCTTCGAAGGAGCCCAGGAAGAAATGGTCTAGCCTTCTCTCAGAGGGAAGCACCCGCATGCAACGAACTCTTCTGTTATGTCACGCATGCTGAGCACTTTTGACACCTCGCGAAGGACGGTCATATATGCTTCGTTGGCAGGGTCATGAGCCACGTTCACCTTCGGGGTGTCACCCAAATTGCCATGCTTCCAAACAACCAAAGGGTGGCGCTTCGTCTCCGGGTCGAGGGGAACCTTGTGGTAAAACCAGAACGAAGACCGGTCCCCCGGCCACTTGTTCTTCGACGCCCCGACGGGGCTGGGAGCAGTTTGTTGAAAGGCAAAGGTGTAGCACCCGTACTGGGGCTCCATCTCCGTTGATGTATCGTCAGAGCCACGAACGGAGATGCTCTTCGGCTGGTAGTGCACACGCATCACCCGAGCGAAGTTCTCTGGGGTCGGGGCGATGTGGCAGGTCTTCGACAACCACATGAAAAGGTTGACGCGGGCAAAAGAGTTCGTGGTCATGTGGTGTAGGAAGACGCTGTACCGGGCAAAGATGCCGATGACAGCGGGATTGAAGGGGAAGCAAAGCCCAGCGGGAAAGAAGTCCTTAAAGACAACCACTTCGTCTTCTCGGGGCTTCGCATAGGTGTCCGTCTCCGGCGGAACCCGTCCGAGGCCAGGAGTCAGTACCCCTTGCTTCTCCATTTCCCCAAGCATCGCCAGAGTCATCTTCGTCTGGCCGAAGAAGGTGGTAGGCGGGAACTTGATCTTCTTCGGAGCCATCGCAGGATCAGGCGAGCTCGCCGTGGCGCAAGCGAAGGGAAAGGAGCTAAAACTGAGACGAAGAGGCACAAAGGCAGAAGGAAGCAAGAGAATTCGCCGCCGGAAAACAAAGTGAGCATACCCTCACCCGCCCGGGCACCCTCACTTATATAGGGGGGACATGAAAAATCTGATTTACCCCTCCAGAATTCTCGCGGAGGGAATGCACGTGGAAGGGCAATGCCGGAATTTCGCACCGGAAGCCTCGTTCGGCGCGTCGAAGAAAAAAGTCGAATTAATTTTGATTAACTCTAATGCATTTATTAATACGCCTCGATGTCTGGTCCGTTGCTTAGCAGGTGAATCAAAACGACTCAGGCCTCGACGAACCGCGAAGCAATCGGTCGAGGCCCGAAGGGTGGCGCTTCTGGAGAAGAAGTCGAAGTCATCGCCACTCCAAGGATGGGTGACGACTCCGAGGGGCTACTGTTGGGGGCGCCACCTTCGGCAATCGACCGAAGGCCCGCGCGCAGTTTGAATGCAACGACAAGGTCTCCTGCTGGCTCGGCAAGCTGAGCGGTCGAAGGGCTTAAAGCTTCGGGCGAAGACCGAGCTGCCTACGGCGAAGACCGAGGCGCCACAGGCGAAGACGAAGAGAAGCGAAGAGTGACGAAGACCGAGGCGCCTACGGTACAGACCGAGGCGCCACATGCGAAGACGAAGACAAGCGAAGAGTGGCGAAGACCAAGGCGCATACGGCGAAGACCGAGGCGCCAAAGGCGAAGGCAAAGTTAAGCGAAGAGAGGCGAAGACCAGGGCGCCTACGGCGAAGACCAGGGCGCAGATTGCGAAGTCGAAGACCAGCAGAGGAAGGCGTCGGAGAGTAAGCGCTTCGGGAGCCGCGAAGGGAATCTTGTTCACCAAATGGAGATGAGCGAGTCTGGGCCCAATGGGCTGTAATGGGCCCAATAGGCAGAAGAGGTTCGGATGTAATTTACCAAAGGATGTATAAATACGGTTGTACCCCGGGAATATTCCGAGAATATAGTTATTAGGGGGCATTACTGTGTAATAACGGAGGGTGGTAGGTGAACCGTCACCTATAAATACCCGACCCCTGTACATTGATGAGACAGATTGGAACAGAGAGAGAATCCTTCTTACTGTGCGAAGCCCTTTCTCTAATTCGGAGTTGTTCTCTTCGACTGGTGCGATCTTTCCCTCACTGTTGTGGTGTTAGTCCGTTCCGGAGGCACTCTTCACCAATAGCAGTGTTGACCGAAGGCTATAGGTTGGTCTAAGCTGGAGTTTTTTTTGTGTGTGTGTAGGTTGTGGTCCTTGTGACCGAAGGCATTTAAATGTGGGGGTAACAAATAGGCTGAGTTTAAGAACCGGAGGTCATTCCAAAAGCTGATGACGAAGGCCAATGAAAGAATATTCCGAAGACCGGTGACGAAGCCACCCCATTATATGAATACTCCGAAGCCCAAAGATAACCGAAGACACATGCTTGATCGTGGATGGGCTTTGTCATAAAAAATATAATAATATAGATGGAAAGGTGACATGAACGAACACGTTTCGACACCTCGAAGCGACATAAGCAATTTTTTTTAAAATGACCGAACACGCTTCGGCACCTCCAAGCGACATAAACATTTTTTTAAAATGACCTCTCTTCCTGCAAACATGCTAAGAGAGAAATCGAAGTGACTGTGCATAAAAATAATCATACACTACTGGGTGTGTTAGTTAACTCTGCTCAAATATTGTGAAACCGAAGTTGATATTGAAAACATTGCGTAATGGAATCGAAATCCCCAAAGGCTTGCTGGAAATAAATGTATTGGAACTAAAACCCCTAACGAATAATGTGTGTCAGCTAGCCAGTCAAGTATTAATAAAATTCAAAGCAGCTGTTGACAACAAAGTCAGGTAGCTGGGATGGCTTCGCGCGTTACCTCCGAATGCTGAAGTCCAGGGATCCATCCTTGCTGCCCGCGCGAGATATTTGCAATAACAATTTTACCTTTGAGCCGAAGACATTGGGCCGAAGCCCGAGAGCGCCTCGCCGAAGCTGTCATTGGGCCAACAAGGGTGGTGGTGGCGCCATGCGCCGTTGGAGTCGTGCGCCTGGGCGAGCGATTTTTTCTTTTCTATATTTTAAAAAATCAAAAATTCAAAAATATATGTCCATTTTGAAAAATTTCAAAAATATACTCCGGTCGCCCTATAGAGGGCGACAGGCACTAAATGTAATTTTTTTTCTTCAAATTTGCAACGATGTCCCTGGCCAGGGGCGCGCGGGAGTAAGGGGGCCTGTCGCCCCCCCCCCTCGGGCGACGGGGGGCCCCACCCACAGGCGCGACAGGGGTGCCTGTCGCCCCCCCTTCGGGCGACAGGGGGGTGCCTGCCGCCCCCCTCCCCCTCAGGCGATCGGCCCTTCCCCTCCTATATAAGCATTCTACCCCCATTCCCTCTTTATTTGAGCCCAAAAATTCCACCAAAAATTTAGAAAAAAAGAGAGGGATGAGGAGAAGGGAAGTGGCGAAGCCCTGCCGGATTGCGCACTTATGATCTGCAGGTTAGTACATTTAGCTTATGTATTTTTCCATTGGTATTGTAGAGTAATTTAATTTAATTAGTGCTATAATAGAACCATTTAAGTAGGAGTTTAATCATACTTTAGTTACGTAGTAGTAAATTAGTTTAGAAAATTAGTACTACGCGTTTATTATTATAATTGCAGTACTATTAGAGACGTGTTTATAAATTAATTACGATTTAGAATAGAATTTCGCATATGCAGTATAGAATTTGAGTGTCATCACGTAGTTATGAATACTTATATGTTGTAGTTGAAATCCATACTTAGTTTTTACGGATTATTGAATAAGGTAGTGAAGTAAAGAGTATAACTCAATAAGTATTATGTGATATACAGATATGTCGAGCAAGATGCAGTTTCAAGTATTTTTTTGTGACTACAATGTTTTGTATGGGCCAAATAGAGTAGACCTTTCTGCCTTTAAGTGCACATCTAGCGCCATAGATAAACCTCTGGAGAGGAGTTTTGGTTCCATATGTAAGTGACGGCAGCGTGGGTTCCGTGTTGATCCGGAGACACATGTGATGACCGTCCAGTCTCTTGTTAATTGGGAGGTAGAAAGTGATTTATGGGAATTGATGATGATGCACAGCACTGATGACTGGCAGAAGTACATGCAAGCAGCTCTAGAGCGTGGGTGGCCTCTGGCCATTCTTGTTCAAATCCGGGAGAAGACACAAAATGAAATCCAACATGGTGCAGATCAAGCAACTCTGAGTATTCGAAGAGAGACCAACTATGTTGAGCAAGATGAGTCAGAAGAGATAGAGAACCAAAACATCAGACCACATGGCCTTGCTGATGAGGGAGAGAGGATACGTAGCATTGTGGACGAGATGGAGGCAGAAGACCAAACCGCAATGGAGATGGAAGAATATGAGGGCTCATCTGATGACGAGCAGTACTCATTGCCAAAAGAGTGGACGGAGCATGGTTTTGGCAATCATGTCGCAGAAGACGTACGAAATCAGGAGTGGGAGTACAGAGGGAATGAGGTAGTGCAAGGTGCAACATATCCAAACATTGAAGCCGTAAAAGATGCTGTGAGACTTTGAGCAATATCATTGAAATGAGAATTTAGAGTCGTAAAGTCTGGCAGTAAAGAATATGAGGTGAAGTGTGTGAATGATGGATGTCCATGGCGAGTACATGCATTCAAGAGAAAATGGAAGTCGAACTAGAAATGTTCCATTGTGACAGAGCACACTTGTTTACTGTCAGAAGTTCTTCCCTCGCATCGCAATATATCATGCGACTTTGTTGCAAAGCAAATATATGGATTGATTATGGACAACCTAAATTATGCGCCAAAAATGATTGTTCGAAACATTGAGCAGACTTACCAGTACACCATTAATTATTTGAAGGCATGGCGGGCTAAACAAAGGGTGTTCGAGATGCGGTTCGGCACTTACAAGGCATCATATGATAACCTACCTCGTATGTTATCCCAGGTTGCTGCTAGAAATCCTGGAAGCTTTTATGACACATACCTCGTACCAGCCGTGACTAGGGGGCAAAGCATTCTGCAATGAGCCTTCTTTTGCCTAGGTGCCTGTGTTAGGGCATTTCAGTGTTCTCTTCCGGTGATCTGCATTGATGGCACATTTCTGACTGGAAGGTATAAAGGTCAGATACTCACCGCAATCGTGGTAGATTGCAACAACCAAATAGTTCTGCTCGCATTTGCATTTGTTGAGAATGAGAACTTAGACAGTTGGTATTGGTTCCTTGAACGAGTGAAGGTTCACGTTGTTGTTGCACGTCTAGATGTGTGCCTTATTAGTGATAGGCATGCAGGTCTGCTACAATCAATACTGAAATTGCAACGTGGAACTGCGACAACGCCTCCATTGTGGCCCGATGTCCAAAACAGGTGGTGCATTAGGCATATGGGTGCAAACTTCTATGACCACTTCAAGAACAAGGATCTTAAGAACATGTTTAAGAGGTTGTGCACCCAAAATCAATAGAGAAAATTCAATGCATTATGGAAGATGCTTGATCAGTTGACTACAGAGCTAGTGAAGGTAAGGGCATCAGGAACAAGCACGAGTCAGGCTGCAGAGACTAGGGATTCAATTGAGAAGCCATTTTCACACTGGATTCGAGGTGCATCTAAGGAGAAATGGTCATTCCTTTATGATACCAATGGAATACGATATGGTATTCAGACAACGAACCATGCAGAGTGTTTCAATATGGTTATGCGTTCTTGTCGTGCCTTTCCTCTTGTGGGAATTATTGAGTTCATCATGTATGGGTGCATGAAGTATTTCAGAGAGCGTTACATGGCTGCAAGCATAAACATCAGCAACCCCCAAATTCAGTTTTGCACAAGAGTGACACAATATATGCAACAAAAGATTGAAAAGGCCAAACTGCACCGCGTCATATCGATAGGTACAATGGAGCATAGATTTGAGGTTCTATGCAAGGATAGAACTAGTCGTGGTATCCGTAGAGATAGGGTGGTACAGGAGAATTTGATTACAGTAGATGGCAAAGCCTTCTACTCCTGCATGAAGCCTAAGTTATTGCATTTGCCATGCTCGCATCTCATTGCGGCATGTGCAGAGTCTGGGTTGCAGCCAGGAGTATTTGTTTCACGTTACTTCAGCAAGGAAGCAGTTGTATCCACCTGGGGACATGAGGTATACAGGATTGGAATAGTGAGACCTTTCATTCAGGATAATGAGGATAAGATGTTTATTCCTGATCTAGCCACTAAGAAAGGCAAAGGCCACCATCAGACACGTCGTATTCGGAATGGTATGGATGAGTCCGAAGCAAGCAAGGCACAAAAGCATTGCAGCCAATGTGGAGCATTGGGTCACAACTACAAGAAGTGTCCTCAGAATGCACTTCACGATGCTGCTGACGTCGGTCCTTCCGGAAATCCCAGAGATGGAGCACCTCCTACGTTCAAACGACCATCGACGACAATTGCTCGTAGAAGGCACTTGGTGTCATGATCCACCAGTGTGCAGTTTGTACCTATATACTAATCGTGCGTGGAGTTTGTATCGAACATATCTGTAATATGTAGTAATCGTGCGTCCAGTTTGTATGGAACATATCTGTAATGTATAAATATCGTGCATGGAGTTTGTATCGAACCTATCTGTAATATGTAGTAATCGTGCGTCCAGTTTGTATCAAACCTATCTATAATATGTAGTAATCATGCGTGGAGTTTGTATCGAACCTATCTGTAATGTATAAATATCGTGCGTCCAGTTTGTATGTAACATATATGTACCTATGTGTTCTCATATATTTTTGAATGCAGGTATGGAGATGGACTCCTTGCTAGACCCAGTTATCGACTCGAGCCATAGGTCTTACTTTGCAATAGTTGAGCACCGAGCCCTAGAGGTGCTACGTCCTCGTCCACCTGGAGAGGCGATCTCTATACACCACGATTGGGTTGACAGGTATGTAATGAAATATTATTGTTTATCACTTATGTATTCGTCGGTATTTCTTTGTTTTAACAATTTTGTTTATTACAGGTTACGTGAGTCCGGTCTACTGATTCTGGGCTGTCTTGTCGAGGGTGGGCCTATTCAGCTCGACCGATCCCTCCTGACGGCGCTCGTTGACAGATGGAGGCCGGAGACACACACGTTCCACCTCCCGTGTGTGGAGATGACTCCTACGCTGCAGAACGTGGCCTACCTCCTCGGCCTCCCTATCGTCGGGGAGGCTGTAGGTCCGTGTGTGGTGGCGGCCTCCTGGAAGGATGACCTGGAGGCCCGTTTTGCCCTGGTTGACCGCGTGCAAGAAGCAGGTCCGATCAACCCGCACCCGCGAGCAGCAGGTCCTTCGAAGACCTGGTTCCTACAGTTTACAGTACGTATTCATTGCATATTTAAGTTTAATTGTTACAATTCACATGTTGCATTGTCAGTTCAAACTATTAATCTTAATTGTTATGCAGCCTACCCTGTTGGCTGCGGATGCCGACGAGTACAGTGTGACCAGATCGCTGGAGGCGTACCTACTTTGGTTGTTTGGTTACATCATGTTCAACAACACTCATGGCAACTCGGTAGATCGGATGCTCCTTCCGTATGCACGGGAGATTGCGGATGGGGACGAGGACGTACCGCCCAATAGCTGGGGTGAGGCGGTACTTGCAGCCACTTACTGTGGACTCTGCGATGGCTGCATGAAGACACATGGGAACGCTATCCTAGCGGGGTGCCCACTACTGCTACAACTTTGGTCGTACAAGAGGCTAGCCATTGGTCGGCCCATCGTCAGCCACGAGCCTTACCACGAGGCCATGTACGGCGACGAGGAGGATGACAGGCCCACTATGGGAACTCTCTGGATTTGGCGTCAGGTACGTTCGCAACAAATCTAATTTTGTTATTCATTGTTACATGATGCATTAGCGCACTTTTAATTTTACGTATTCGGACTGCAGAGGTCCTGGGCGCATGCGCAGGTTAGACGCGCATATCCTGAGTTTGTTTCGGAGCTCGACATGCTGACGCCCGAGGATGTTGTCTGGGAGCCTTACAGCCCTGAGGCTATGGCTACCCGTGCACCAGCAGGCCTGTCTTCGCACTGCTCCGCGAATGCGAGCCTGTGGTTTACTATAGCCATCTGGGTTTACGACATCGCGGTTGAGGCATATTGCCCCTGGAGAGTCAGGAGACAGTTTGGGCAACACCAGGAGTTTCCGGTGCCCACCGCGTTGGAGCGTGTCAGTCGCCAGGACCACAGGTAATTATGAATGAACTTGGCTCATACATTCATGTCGAATCTAACGATTCTTCATGGTCCACTTTTGTAGGTTGTCAAGGAGTGGCTTGCCGTGCTCTGATGATTGGCTCACCAAGATGCAGCCGTGGGTGGACCAATGGGAACATGCAGACGAGCACTTGGTCCATCCAAGAGGACCACACACAGACAGCTCCTTTAGGGCTTACCTCACCTGGTACTTACCCCGGACTCGGGCTCGTCTGGTTTATGTTGACACTCACCCGCAGCCACACTAGGCGAGGCCTCAGGATGGCTATGCCCGGCACCACGTGGAGGCACTAGCTGGCGCGGTGAGTCTCTTGATCATATTTGCATATATATATATATATTCATAAGATAATTCATGTGTTTCTAACTATTCCTTTACTGAATGGATGCAGTTTCGCATTTGCAACATGATGGAGACGGACTGCTCAACTTACCTGACGAGGGTACATGCCAGATCCCCAATGACCCAGTTTGAGCAGACAGACATGGTCGAGGCAGCGTGACCAGTTGCGTCAGGTAGTGCACAACTTGGGAAGTCGTGTGCAGTACGAAGACAGCCACGGGTCGTCCCAGGCCTCGTTGTCGTTTCCATGTCCGGCGACCGTGCACGGGCCGACGTCGCAGTACTACACAGCTACAGGTAACGTAGATATCTCTTGAAAATTAGATCAAGTTTTCCTACATATTTACTAATATCACAAACAGGATACGATCCATCTACTGCGTTCGGCCATACTGGAATGTTTAGAGGGACACCACCAGTTGGCGGACCGTATCCAGGGATGGTACCGGGGCCACAGATACCGGCCTACACATGTTAGTTTATGTTTCGTATTTCGGTTTCTACATGTCATGATGAAAGACACGAGCGTACGCTAACATCCGCATTTTATGCATAGGATTCTACCCCGATGCGGGCGCCGGACCTTCTTCTTCCTCCTTTCGACCTGGTACAAAACACTCTCTCAATACACTCACTAATTTACTATGCAACATGTGTTGGTTTACGTTTATATGTTACGCAGGGTTTGTTTCGAGTACGTTCGTTCCAGATAACGAGGGCTTCACCTTAGACGAACTCGACAGCTTGACTCCAGACTCACCTAGCACGCACGGTGACCCCGATGTCTTGGGGTATTCACAGCTAGGAGGAGCACCGCTTGGGATCTCTCAGCAGTAGACACCGCAGCCCCTTTTGCGTCCTGAGCGACAGGTGAGGTCTCCGGATCGTCACACCTACTCCGAGGGCCATGCCCGTGCCCAGCAGAGGGCTAAGAGGGTCCGACGCCCTAGGGGTGGTTAGATATATCCGATGTTTGTATCTCTGATATTTATTTGTAATGAGATAGCTGTGGACCGCTTATTTGTACACTTCAACGTTCGCCTCTGATCACTCTCGTATTTTCCATTACATACGATAGATGGTATGTTTATGCTTCGCTGCTCCATTAGGACTAACTACGATTCAAACTCGACATTATGTACATGTCCAGTGAATGCAAGTTAGGTACGAGACATACATACAAGTATAATACAACATTAACAATACTAAATGCGAATACATCTTGAACCCATGAACATCATATGTTATAGATCATGGCATGAAATCATCTAGGTCGTCATCCCAGTTGACAGATGGTGGTGCTGCAGGTGGTGTAGTATGGCTCGACGAACCTCTTGCCTTTCCCTTTCTCTCTTTTCTGGATCTACGTTCATGTACAGGGGGATGAACATCATGTGTTGGAGGCCATGGTTTGGGGGGCATAAAGTCATCTATGTCGTCATCCCAGTTAACACAAGTTGGTGCTTGATGTGCTGCAGCATGACTTGACGAACCTCTTCCCTTTCCCTTTCTCTCTTTTCTGGATCTAGGTTCATATACAGGGGGAGGAACATCATGTGTTGGAGGCCATGGTTTGGGGGGCATGAAGTCATCCATGTCGTCATCCCAGTTAACACAACTTGGTGCTTGAGGTGCTGCAACATGACTTGACTTGAGGTGCTGCAACAAGCCATTCTTATCTTTTTATCCTAAACTGAATTCCAAACTGTAGATATTGTAACATTTTGTAAGTTCTACATTATCTAACATTTGTCTCTCTTTTTTTGTGCCCTCAATCTCAGTCATGACTGCGGTCTGTTCACCCTCAAGGCTATAGAGCACTGGGATCGACACAACTTCCCAAATATGATGGAGTTTGATGAAATGAAGCTAAGGAAGTGAGTTCTTCATGAGTGGCTTCATAGCCCTACCAACAAGCTAGAGAACAAGACTGAACTATTCTCAAAGGGAAAGGGAAAGATGGCAAATCAGTAGGCTAGGAGCGGAGTGGGGAAGCGGAGGAGAGATGTGTGTATTTTTCACATAATGCATATACTCTGTATATAGATGCTCCCATTTTATTTTAATTAATGCTCAGATATGCTCAGATATTCTACAATATACTGGCAACTTGCGACCAGTTCAATGGACAACTTGTATGCAATTTGTGGCTAGGAGCGGAGTGGGGAAGGGGAGGAGAGATGTGTGTATTTTTCACATGATGCATATACTCTGTATATAGATGCTCCCATTTTATTTTAATTGATGCTTAGATATGCTCAGATATTCTGTAATATACTTGCGACCAGTTCAACGGACAACTTGTATGCAATTTGTGGCTAGTCCAACAGCAACTTGTGATTTTTTCATGATGCATGCACTCTGTATATAGATGTTCTATGTGGTTTTAAACAATGCTCGGATATGCTGATCGGTTTTTTACCCCCCCCCCCCACTTTCCTGTGTGAGAAGCAACTTATGTAATATATGGAGGTATTTACACTGGCAACTTGTGACCAGCCCAACAGGCAACTTGTCTGAAGTCAAAACAACAAATTGTGCACAGATATTTTTTTTGAAATATCAACTTCTGTACATCAGATCTGCACTTTTTTGTGTTTCTGTTAACTTAATTCAACATGCAAGCTGCAATTTTCCAATCTTTTTTTTCATACGCCACCATACACAAAGTTTTATTAAAAGTATATTTATCCATATATATAGCAAGTTTGAAATATACAAAAGCATCAACAATTCATTATTACATCACCACACACCATGCTTTAATAAAATCATAAATCACTAATTGCAGTTTAATAAATTACAAGGAAGTGGAAAAAAATGTTAGATGCATCCCCCTGCAACACATCTTGTTTTTTCACGCAGCAACCTCATTTAGTGATTTATCCGAGAGTTCTTTTGTTTGCTTTCTTGCCGGCTTGGCGGGGCAAGTTGATGTGGTATGTTCTGTTGAACCACAATAGCCACACGGTGGTTTTTTTGGGGGAAGCAACCCCAACCCTGTCTTGTATCTCTTTGACCTTGGACGCCCTTGCTTCTTTGTTATTGGTGGGTCCCCAATCTCAGCACCAGCAACATGCGAGCCTGAAAAGTCAAAACAATTTCAAGTTGTTAGGAGTAATACACACAAGTTGCTAGAACAAGGAGTACAAGTTGCTAGGCTGAATGAGTAGAAGTTGCTAGGGGCAAGGAAGTATAAGTTGCTACGTTCAGTGAAGACAATACGCACCATTAGGCTATTGTGACAGATTTGGATCCCCACCCCCTCCGGTTGATGAGCTTGTTTTATTGCGCTATTTGTTCTGCGGCCTTGGCGCAGCGGGTTGTTCAATATCAACTTGTTCACACTCCACCCCTGGAAGAATACTTGACGCTCTCCTTTTCCCCAAAGCAACAAGCTTAGATTGTAGGGAACTCACTTATTTTGAGACTATGCCATACCCCTCGTCATCAGCCATAAAAGGTCTCACAATCTTATTAAAGTTTGTGCACATCCTGCTGTAACGTATAACATGCTTCCCGTGGTCTGTAATCTGGGCTTCTTGAAGAGGCTCGTTAGCGGCAACTTCCACCCCACTATCAACCACTGGCTCAACTGACCATCGAGGGAGAATGTACCGATCAGGCACCTCGCGGACTGCAAGGGTGTCAAAAACCTTCAATATGTGGCAGCAAAGCACTCCATGTCTCTCAAACTTGCAACAAGTGCAGCTATACAAGCCCTCCACCCTGGACGACGTGACCCTGAATGTCCGTGTCCCATACAACAGATCGGGGCAACGCCTGTACGGAACAACATCTATCAAGTCATCCCCTTCAACACGAACAACATAGTAGCTCGAACTTAGCTGCAGCTCGTGTTGAAACACATTGAACAACCTCCTTGTATACGCTTTCTTCATATGATGCACCATAGGGTGCCCCGTCAAGTAGCGTGGGACCTTCGTGGCTGTGGCCGTCTCTTGCAAATCTTGCTTGCTGAAAATCCTTTGTTGTATCTTCTTATATTGCTGCACAAAGTTGAGTATCGAGTTCTTTGGGTTGACATAGCGCTTCAGGACAGCATTGAAGCCTTCACTCCGTGCTGTTGTTTGGAGGAAGGGGAAGAAACAATGCATGAAATACGCAGGGATCCAACAATGTCTCATGTCATACAAATGTTGGAACCTCTCATCATTGTTGAGCTCATATTTATCCAGAAAAGCCTGCCACTTCTGCTCAAACTCTGCCGACGTGAAGCTATTGTCAATACAATCCGTGAAGTCATCCGCCAACTCTTGCTTACCATCCCCCTTGCTATCCAAGAAAGCACCCATGGTCTTCCTAGCATTTTCCATTATATGCCAACGGCAATTCCTATGAACTGAACTGACAAATACCTCTGCGATAGCAGCCTTCATCGCAATATCTTGATCAGTTATTATATTTGCAGGATCCTTGCCGTCCATTGCTTTCTTGAATTCAGTAAACAGCCAGACAAAACCCTCAGTCTTCTCATTCCTCAGAAAGCCGCAACCCAGCTGGATTGTTATGCCATTCCTATCAATCCCTATTAACACAATATAAATTATTAGTATTTTTTTCATAGCTGAAGGCTATCAACTGGTGCAGAATAAAGATGGCAACTTATGTGCAACTAGTGTGTCAACTTGTGCTTTCTCAGAGTAGCAAATTGTTCAAAGAGTATACAGCATTATAGTCAGTGTGATAACCAGTATTTTTTCTAGACTCCAATAAATAACAATCAATGAATACCATCAATGGGCAAACTAGCATTTTTTTTGCTGGACATACATACCTATGAAAGGAGCACATGGCATGTTGTAGGCATTGGTCAAATAAGTAGTGTCAAAGGACAAACAATCACTATACAACTCATAAGTTCTCCTTGCTGCACCATCCACCCAAAACAGATTCTCAACCCTGTCAAACTCATCAAGAGTGTAACTATAATAGAATTCCGGATCTTCCTTCTTCAATTCCTCAAAGTACTCAAGCGTCGCCTTCACATCTTTACCTCTATATTCAGCGCGGTACTCAACACGCAAATTTTTAGCATCACCTTCTATGTATGGACAGTTTTCAATACCTCCATACAACTAAGCTATTATCTGGTAAGCACGAGTTGTCGTGATGCAGCATCCATGGAGCAACTTGATGAACTCTTTCTCTTCAGCTGGTATGTCTCTATGGGACTTCAAGTATTTTGTGAGCGACAAGTTTCTTAAACGCTCATGGTTTTGCTCCCTTTCAAAGTTCACAACCTCCCAGTGTCCAGGGGATGTCTTCCTCACAATCATGCGAGCTGGGCAGTGCGTTCTATCTATATAATCCCTGCGCCTTTGCCTCACAATCTTTTTCTCAGTTATTGGCCCATCATCAGCAACCTTCTCCTTTTTGTTGACCCCAGCCTTCTGGCAAACATAGATATACTTTATCTTTTCATTGTCCTTCTTCGACTCACGGGATGTGTCGATCCTTATAGAGAAACCTGTATGACGGGCATAGGAATTGTAATAGTCTTTGGCCGCATCAGAAGTATTGAAAGACATGCCTACAAAAAGTTCCTGCGGAGTGGATAAAACCTCAACACCATCCTCAACATCAACTCCATCTGTGGTTGTCTCAGCCGTGGGAACTGTCACACCACCAGATTCAGCCGGGAGCACCTTTGATGCTGAGTTGTTAAGTTGCTGAGTTGCCAGTTTAGGAGGAGCTGAGTTGCTTGGCAGATGAAGAGCTTCATTGGATATTACAGGGAGAGTCAAGTTGCTGCTGGACACATGTGCACCTGCACCACCTGCAACACACATCGGTGGGAAAGCTGCACCAGAAACTTGCTGCAACTCAAGATCCGAAGGGGCTGCAAGGAAATCATGCTCTTGCATTGGTGCAGAATTCAGATAAAAAATCCCACTAAAAGACATATTGAACCTACAAAACACAAATATTAAGTATAAGTTGTCATGCAAGAAAACTCATAATGTATATAGGTTACAATAAAATATCGCTTCAATAATAAATACAACTAAATAGCACAATACAAGTTGTCATCCAAGAAAACTTAAATTGAGGATAAGTTGCAATCCTGAGGAAACATATAACGTATATAAGTTGCCACAATGATGAACACAATACGCTACGACAATAAACACAAGATGCTACAATAATGAACACAAGTTGCCACCTCAAAGCAACAATCTATACACATATGCAAATTTTTCTTATATCTTCATACAAGGTTTGTAGCAGATTTTTTTTAATGCAAATTCACCAGCGAATTCAAACCCCCAACACCCACGAGTCATCATGCAACATCAATAACACACAAATCTCTTTTGCAATCCACAAGTTGCTAGCAGTTTTTTGGGGATGAAGAAGATAAATTATATCCAATTCGAATAACATAGGGAAGGTTTTGCGCAGAATTGAGGAGATTAGATCGAGCAGATGGGAAGGAAACAGAACTAAAAGGAGTTACAAACCCGCAACGAAGGAGTTGCAGATTGGTGGAAGGAGGAGGTTGCAGGTCTCGGCCAGTTCAGGGGGGATGCGGCGGTCAGGGGGGCTCCGCCAGGTCTCGGCCAGGTCTACGCGCGCATCCCGTGCACGCCGGCGGGGCCTGGTAGGATGCGGCAGTCAGGGGAGGGCTCCGCCCTCTCGTGCGCCTATCGTGGAGGGCCTGGAGCACGCCTCCCCTCCTCTAGCACGCGGGGCCAGGGGCTGCGACGGTGCCGCGGGGGTAGGTACCTCCCGTGCGCGCCGGCAGGGCCTGGTGGGATGCGACGGTTAGGGGGGCTCCGCCCTATTGTGCGCCTGTCGTGGAGGGCCTGGAGCGCGCCTCCCCTCCTCCAGCACGCGGGGCCAGGGGCTGCGGCGGTGCCACGGGTAGGTCGGGATGGAAACCAGAAAAGGAAATGTCGCTATCACGTCCTGGTGGAAAGGGGGGTCGCGCGGTCCCCCAGCGCGCGATAGGCCACGCGATAACGCGCTCCATGTGAGATTCATTTTTTGTTTTTCCTGTGTGACCGATGAGTTGGTGACCATCATTTATGCCTATTTGGCTTCTCACGCGTGCCCAGTTGTTAGTCGAGCAATAGAAGGTGGAAGGCTGAGGCCCGTCCACTCGACCAAGAGAAGGCGGAGGGGGTGATGAGAGGATGGCGATCTCCAGGGGCCAGCAATCTCGGTGATTTTCGACGGCATCTCCTTCGGCTTGTCCCGACGATGCACTAGCGACACCAACCAATGAGAGGTGGCGGCAATGGCGTTTTTGTGGTACCATTCCCTCTTATCCACGGGTCTCCTTTCTGATATGTTAGGGTCTTTAGATCCCTTTTCTGTTAGTGTTTGATCTGTTAGTGTTGTCTGTTGTTGTTGGTGGTGGTGGGGTGCAAGAGCCAAAGAGCACGATTAGGGGTCAGCACCGTGTTGTTTTTCTTTTCCATTTCATACCACGAATGAGTTCATGCTTTCTGTTTGGGATTTCAGCCTTGGGGGAGGGGGAATGGGCTCTCACACCAGGTTGGGTGGATCTACAGTTCTACCCATGATGAATCTGCATGTGGTGGATTTTGATTTGTGCACCTGGAACGCTGGTGTAAGTGGTATGATATTTTTAGTTGAGTTTTTTTTGTCATTTCTTCCTGGAATTTTTTTTGTCTTAGGTGGGCGTTGTGGGTATATGGTTTGATAGGAAACGTTGGTGGAAGGGTGTTGGGGCTTCTAAATGATTTTCTGATTTCTATGTTTTTTGGTTTTGGTATCAAAATGGTTACAAATATTCTGAAATGTGCTAGTGCTTTTATTGCGGGGGAGAAAATGCTCATATTTGTATACAAATCTATTTAAAATTGCTAGGCATTTGTGCTGATTTTCTATGTCTTTTATTTTGTTAACTTTCTTTTAGTAGAATTATATTAGTGTAGTATTTTTGTAAGTTTAACTGTCAAAATTATTGTCCATTTATTTAGTGCGCAGGAAAGTAGCAGTAGCTTCTTCAATTCAACTGCTCGCCAAGGATTTATGTTTTTTTCTCTGAATTTCAAGTAGTTTGGCTCAAAGAAGCTCACCATGGATTCATTTTGTAGAATAGTAGTAGCAACTAACTATTTTAGTGCTCCTAATGACCAATACAATACATAACTATTTGTGTTTAAAGAAGTAATCTTTGGTATCCATTCCGCCCTCAATTCTTCACCAAAGATTTTGGAACTAAAGCCAAGTCCAACTAGTACAGACATTGTTTTATTTTAGAGCTACATTACACCCGTCTTTTTGCTAATTAATGGTTGCTTTTATCTTTAATCCATTTATGCTTTATGCATGCTTTAGTTTTTGTTGCCCAATATTACACTCCTTCTACTTCTGTAATCCTAACATAATTATACTGTAACTTTCTATCTTATTTTAATTTTTTGAAGTATATCTCATTTAAATTTGAATTAGGTTAATCATAATGTGCAGTAGATAAATCTTTTTGTGCTTTTAGATTGGTTCTTTTCTTTCAGTAGAATTATGTTTAGTGTAATATTAGTTGTAGCTTTTGTGGAGTGTGGGTGTGTGCGTCTAGGGTTAGTGGCTTCCAGTGCAGATTAGCATATTCATAGATGTATTTGGTTTGCTCATTGATCCACGACGTGGATGTATTGGATTTTTTATCTGGTTAGATTCGAATTGGGGATTCCAGTTTTATGAGGGTCTCATTTCTGCATATCATCTAGCCTCGGGCCTAAAAAATTTATCTCTAAAGTATGGTCCATTTCTTCACTAAGCAAGACAGTAATAGTAGTTTCTTTTCATATCAATTGCTTGCCAGGGTTTGTGGTTTTTGTTTCTCAGTGCCCTTTCTTTGTACCATTTTTGCTACTTTCTATGTAATTGTACCATTACTACATTGTGTAATTAATTGGAAATTGTATTCTGTAACTTAATTACTACTCTTCTCAGTTGTCCTTTCTCTACGATTCTTGTTCCAGCTTCAGCAACTTCATAGAATTTGTGATTGAGATTTTTTAAAAAGTGGGGTGAGCAAAGTTAGAGAAAATTCCACAACTAGCAGTTTCAAGTCTCTCTACTTCATCTTTTAAGAATGTATCGTTCTAGTATTTAAACTTATGAACAAATAAACTGTGTGTGTTATGTAAAGTGTGCGATATGTCATGTGTTATTTTTCTTAATTAACTTGTGCATTTTTATGCTTTTATTCTGATGGAAGTTATACATAATTATGATAACTTTTTTCAATATTACATCATTATAGTAATTGTTTTTTGCCCCCTTTTTTGTACTTCATTATTTGTTCAAATTAAAGTTTTCTCTTTTTTAAGTCTAATATTCTGTCCCCTATCGTATTTTTTAAAAAATTTTGAGTCCAGATCATAGCACCATGGTTTTTATTTTATGAAATAGTAAATATAAATGTAGTATGGGCAGTTACAATATATTTTCTGAGATGAGACCATAGAGCCATGTTTTTTTTAAAAATTAACATAATTTGGATGTGAATTTTATATAGGCAATAAGGGCATTAGCTGCTATGTAAAATTTTTGGCACCATCAATTAGTGTATGTGCCATTCCCATGCTTGGTGTTTTGTGGCTTATTTTTGGAACTTTTTTTTCTTATTAATCACGTAGTGGGAAGTGCTGGTTTGGAAAGCTAAAGAATGGTGGCTTGGATGTGATGTCGAAGAGGCTTTGGACCCGATTTAGAATTTTGATATTTTTCTTGAATTAGCATGAGCTCACTCCTTGACATGTAAGAAAATCTTACATGTATCTTTTTGATTTTGGATTGTAACTTTATTTTCAGGGAGAAATCTTGCATATAACTTTGGGACCAAAGTCTTACATGTAACTTTTTTTTTTGTTTTGAGAGAACATGTAACTTTTTTAGTAGTTGGTATTTTCATTTGTAATGTAGTTGGAACGAACCAAAAAAAACAAAATGATGTTTTATTACTGGCTGCAGCCCTTATAACGGTTGTGTGAAATTATCATTGCAGGCCCGATAACATCCAACTAACAGAGTTAATCGAGGTAATAGGTGGGTTAATCGAGGAGATAGGTGGAGCCATTGGATGGGAAATCAATCACTTGCTTAGGTGATTGATAGATCACGAAATCTCAATCGACTGATGCTAAGACAGACCCTTATACATATGGTTTAGGGTAACCTATCGAGCTTTGATGTGTATTGAATCCCAATTGGATGCTTGACTGATTTTTAGGATAAATGTAAATTATATTACTCTGATTTAGGATACTAAGGAATCTTGGTGATAATGAGGTGCTATGAGTATGGGATCATCAATGTAAGCTCTATTTTTTACATTCATTATGTTGAGTTGCAACCACTTATCTATCTATAAAAAGTTGAAATAATTGAATACAATTCTCACCTAGATTCGACCCACCATACTGCTTTGCGAGGTTTGGAGGTTTGACAAAAGGAGATGGGAGATTGGTATCGTCCGACAAATGAAGGAAGAAAATTGATCTCCGAATATTTCTTTCATTTTGCACAAATAGTAAATAGAGTAGTACAAATAGATGGGTATGAATTAAGTAGTATAATATTTTTCCTTACTAATAAATCAAGATATCCCTATTGATTAAATCAATTAAGGGACTAATTGTAGGTGCCCTTATTGCTGCTGGAAACCTTTCCAAAAGCATGATGTCTTACTACCTTCCATCATTGCACCTATAAAGCCATACACCTCTAGGGTTAATTATTGACCCTATTGTTGGCTCTGCCGTGCCAAGAACCTACTACCGTCTGACTTCTTCCAAGACAGGACATCTCCGCCGATCGGAAGGGGGCTAAAGCTACACCAAGCATCTAATGCCTCAAAGAGCAACAGGACATTGCATCCAACGCTAAGGTCTGCCTCCTACTCATGTTGCAATATTTGTCGTGATAGCATCTTTATGCTATTGGTTGGGTAGGAAGTTTTGTTCATCAGAGCATTGAAATAATGTCTTAAGTCACCGTCGTCCCACATCATCCGTGTTTCCCTGGTCGTCGGCGCCTTTCTCCCCACCCTTCCTGATCAGAGTCTGATGTTTTCAAACTTAGCAGCCTTCAATCTCCCTATTCCTCTCTATTTGATTCATTTCCTTCCTCTGCGTTTATGGAAATAAAAATTTAATTCCTTTCATTTTTGTGTTTATGGAATTAAATATTGTGTTCATGCATAGATCTGGTTGGCTCAAAATAATGACATGCAAACTCCCATTAGTAACAAATCAAGCTAGGCATCCTTTCTATTGGCGTTGGCTCACCCGTCCCTCGCTAATTTACTGACTAACTAATTCCATAGCCATCCACGTGAAAAAATAATGCTTCCATATTTAATCTAGACCTAATCAAAACCTGGGCCGGGCCAGGTTTGGGTCGACCTTGGGAAAACTTGGCATTTTATTCCCTGTCCGGTGCTCGACCTGACCCAAGTGTTGGGCTGGAAATCATGGCTCGCACTTGCCTGTTGCACGACCTGACGGTCCACTGGTCGACCCAATGACCTGACACCTATGCCTCCGCTCGCCGCTCAAGGGCAAGCAAGTGCAGGGGGCTGACCCGCCAAGGCACATCCTGAGATAGCTTTAAGAAGCGTCCGCCCCTACACATCTTCTCCGGCGAACTTGGCTCGCTATTATTGTTGTCGCCGATGGCTCGAACTTCGCTCGCTATTATTGTTGTTGCCGATGGCTTGAGCCGCTGGAGGAGATACAAGATGGGGATGCCTTAAGGTGCTACTCGAGATGACGATAACCGGGGGAGTCCACGCTTGGTAGGATCTACTAGCATGGACGCACAGTAGCACCGGTGTGGCCGCTCGGCGTTAGCGCAGCCGGAATCGGGTGCCGAGTGCACGAAGGCGGAGTTCCTGCCTGTTGAGACTTGCGGAGGTCGAGAAGATAAGGCATCCACCATGACCTGATGGGATTTGGGACAGTAAGACGGTGGGACTTGGGAGCATTATGTTGGGCTAGGCCACTAGACTTTTGCTGGACTGTATGAATTTAAAGATGTAGCTTCATGATGTTTTTTTTTCAGCTGTCGAACCACCCCGAGGGCTAAAATCATGGCTCGCGCCTGACCTGAAATTCTCCTTGGGCTAGAAAAATAGGTCCAAGCCCGCTAAATATGTTGGTTGGGTCAGGTCAGGCTGGATTTTTTCAGGAGGGTTGGATCGAGTCCAATGGGTCGGGTGATCCATGATCAAATATAAATTTAATCAAGGGTTGTCTTATATAGATACCAAAAGTTGCTTCCTTTTTAAACTTTTAAATAGTAGATATAATTGGTGATTCTATCTAGCAACAAATGAGAGATTTTTTAGCAGTAGACCGATGCAAACTAATTAGTCATAAATATTTTAAACTTAAAATACGTTTATGTTCATGTGGCACGTACATCTCCACTAGTGGTGGTAAAAACACGAACAATGTAGGTACAAAGGGTGGGTAGACGAAAGTGCTTGCTTGGTGTAAAAAGAATTATAGTTTCAGAACAAACATTTTTCGCAATCAATTTCATAGGTCTCCATCCTCGTTTGTCAATACTTTAGGCTTGCAATTGTGACCTCCACAAGAGTTACGATGAGTCTAATCTTGATGAAAAATAATTTCAATTCTGTCAACTTTTATAGTATAGACTCAGAATTAGATAATTGTCTTAAAATGGTTTTAGCAAATATTTTTTCAATTCTAAATGACACTTAGGACATGATAATTAAACTAAATGTCTTCAAAATGGAAGACGGTGTCAGTACATATGATGCCGTTAACACTGTGTTGCACATAGTTGGTATTGGTGGCTGCACCAAGTGTTAATCAAGAGAAACCTTCCCGGATAGTTCCAACAGGATAGCCTGCAAGAAAACATACACATTTAACGAGAACTTCAGAGTAAAACACTTCAATTCATGTAGGATCCCCGTACGTTCCTGAATTTCAAAGAGGAACTATGATTAGAAGAGGTTGTAAAGAATTTGAAAATTTAACTTCGATAATCTTGGCTGGCCAAGCAATATAAGGGCCAGACTCTAATCTTTATAAAATTTGAAACTAAAAATATATAAAAGCAAAGTTGAATTGTAAAGAGACAGTCATAATCCATTACCATGCCTACCTACGATTGACTACATCCAAATATGATCTGTACAAAAGGAACACGAAAGTGAGCCACTTTGATAGATGAAAAAAATCACATAAGAGTTACACCCGATCTCTGGAGTAAGGTTACGAAGGGAAGAAGGAAAATTCATTCGAGACACTGAAAACCCGTAGGTGCCGAATGACACAACCATAAGCCAGCACTTCAACATTGTACTTGAATTATTTCTCACAGTTCATGTCTTTATGCGCACCACAAAGGAACCTGTCAGCAGATAATTTAGATAATGGTGAGTCCACATAAGGTAAAAAAATCATGCAATAGCCATTGAAAATATGATATGGGGGTGTATCTAGCAGTATAACTGAACAAATAAATGTTTTGTAATTTTCCATGCTGCATGAAATAGATTATGAGTTGCTTTCTTAAAGGCAAAATAGGCACTTTGGTCCTTCAACTTTGCTCCAAGGGTCAATTTGGTCCCTCAACTTTCAAAAAGACCAATTTATCCCTCAACTTTTGTTTTTAGGTCAAATTTGTCCCTATAATGATGTAATGCTCCATAATACCATGAGACTAATGCTAAAAAGTCATTGTTACCCTCGGCTATTTCCTCTCCTTCACAATTTTCATGTTTAGCAGTGGTGCAACAAGTTAATCAAACATGTGCATGATATTCTTATGAGATCTAGACTAAATTAAATACGAAAGGGAATCACAACAAATACGAGAACATCAAATCAGCCGACAAAATAATAGATCTATTGTGACATATTATTGATTAACTACAACTATACAATAATGGAAATTGAATATGATAAGGAGCTAAGGGTAAAAATGACTTTTCATATCTATCTCATGGTATTATGGAGCATCACATCAATATAGGGACAAGTTTGGCGTAAAAATAAAAGTTGAGGGACCCAATTGGTCTTTTTGAAAATTGAGGGACCAACTTGACCCTTGGAGCAAAGTTGAAGGATCAAAGTGGCTATTTTGCCTTTCTTAAACTAGACAGTGCGGGCCTAATAAGCTCTTCCTCTGATAAATTAGGTCACAACTTAATCTTTCTAGGAGGTTTGGAGGCCACTACTTTGAAAGTGTGCAAAAGGGTGAATTTTTCCTTTTAACTCAATCAAGACAATTTATCCATTTAAAGATTTTCCCCACTAAAACTGAATGGGAAAGTAGTATTCATCTGTAATACAAAACAAACTTATCTATAAATACCAATAGCAGAGATTCCAATGAGTTAATATTTAATAAGGTGATAAAACCACATCTTATGGTCACAAAAGCATATCATAGATCACAACTGATCTAGTTTTGATTGTATGGTTATAAAAAGCTAATCCATAAATCACAATCAATCTATTTTTTTAATATTGAATCTACTTAGAACTTAGATTCCACTACATATAAGTACACTTGCTGTCGATTCCACATCACCACTTCTAAAAGTAAAGTATTAAAACAATAAAGCATGGTACCTTCAAATGATCAAACCAAACACTACAAATTCTGAAGCTGAACAATAAGCACCATACTTTAGTTCTTCTTTAACTTGGTTGATGTAAGATGTGCAGTGCAAATTAACAACACCATCTAACAGATAAGCAAAGTATGGAGCCTTATAAAAAAAAATTAAACACGAACCACATCTCACAAGGTCATGAAAAAGCATGGCTCAACTTACATGCTGGAAGGTTTGACATATCTGCAGAGACGGAGCATGAAATTCCTAAGTTGGTCAAGGCACCTCTTATTAACCCGCATGGGAAATACAGAAGCATGCTTGTTGTTTGGGCTGCAGTATCACCCAATGGTGCAGAGTCATTGTCAGTTGCATCTGTGCTCTCTGCAGATGGATCTAGAGAAACACGAGTAAGCCACCGGAAACGGTTATCTTGAAGGACAAAGGTACCCTGCATACACAGTAGTCCAAGAAATCTGAGTTTTCTAATAAGAAGGAAAAAAATCAGGCATGAGGTATTCTTTGCATTACCCTGTGATTTGTTTTCAGATTATCAATCTGCTTCTTGAACAGCTCTGACCAAAAATCTTTGCAGATAAATTTGATTGCTTCAAGGTGATCACTAAATCAAGGGCGCTCCATGGTATATCTGAATATGAATAGAAGTTTTAGTCAAGGCTGCAGCAGTAAACGCTTTGGAACAATTCACCAGCTAAAAGATAATGAAATTGAGAAAACTGAAACACATATGCAGGACATGTAAACACAAAGTTATATCAAAATGGATCATGTATGATGAAAATAACCTATAAAAAGGGAATCAGGAATATAACATATTATGAAACAAAATAATATATGAAAATCAGAAATAATAATATAGTAAAGGGCATCGAAAAACAGATAAAAGAAATTTCAGAAATTGAAAAGCAATGCAATAAAAGTTTTTGGTGGTTGGAACAATTCATAAAATACTTGATAGCGCAAAATTGAGAGTTTTACCATGCAAAAAAGTCATTTAGTGACGGCAATGTTCTATTTATTTACTTGACTGAGAAAAACATCATTGAATGATACAAGAAGATTAAATGCAGCTCAGCAATCCAGTGCATCATATCATGCATAATCCAGAAAGGACTACATATGCAGTTTGCATGGACTTATTAGCTATGGCTGTGAAGGCGGATCTGGTGCAGTGGTAGAGACTCTCCACTTATGACCTGGAGGTCCTATTGACTATTAGCATTTTGCAAGGGAAAGGCTGTCTAGAATTCCCTCCCCAAAATGCCATCTTGCGTCAAAGCTTTCAGCACTGAGTACGCCCTTTTTATTAGCTATGGCCATCAGTGGCTTCAGGGAAAATATGTTATATTCTCAGTCATGCCAGTTCAAAGAAGTGTGCTCTAGAGAAGGTGTCTATGAAATAACGATGGTTCTCATAAACTCTCATAGTCAGCCTCTGCTCCATTCTGGAAAACTTAAGTACCTCAACAATCACAATGTCATGCCAAAAGCTTTATAGTAAAACTTAATTTCTAGAACCAGAAAGGGGAGTACTTAGTTTGTTCACTAGTTCCCTACAGGCTACAGCTAGGCCTTATGAACGTTATGAACTTGCTTCAAAGGATAAGCTGCAATCCAAACTGCTCAAAATTGCCTTGATTTTCAACTAACAAAATGTTAGGTGTCCTGTTTGACCGAGCTGAAGGCTCATAAGACTTACTCCATGAATACAGAAATTGCATGACCTGTTCGATGGCATTGACAATAATGGATAGTGCATTCATGTCAATGCTGTACATTTGCCAAATCAATTGATCATGTACACTACTGGGTTGGAGTAGAAGAAAAGGCATAAGGCCTGTAAGGTACTCAAGCTAGATTAACTTTTTTGTTTGTGTCAAGATTTGTATGTGAGCCAAGTTTGAGCATTTTTTCGAGCTTGGAGGAAAAACAGGCACACATTAAGCTTATGTTGGCTCACATGATGTCGCTCAAGTTCTACTCTGCCATTCATTCTGATGCTGACAGAAAGACAAAAAAAAACATCTAGGATTAATTCTAATTACACTGTGTTCCATGCAAGAATTTAAAGATTTTATCTTAGACATATGGCACCCAGAGGCAAAACTATCTCAAGTCTGATACACACCGAGTATGAAACCCACCTAATTTGGCCTCCAAATATGAGTTAGCTCAGTTTTCGAAAAGGGAAAAGGTGGGCCAGCTGCATGATCAAATGTGTCAAATTGCATATATTCATATCCTTTAGGTATATCGATAGCACTAGCATCCACGGAATGAATTCTTTTAGCTTAAGTTCTGCAGTGGTTCAGTAACATAACTGTTTGAGAAGATTGTTATCATCCACATCACTGATTATACATGTTCCCTGATTAATCTAGAGGGTTAGAACCACGGTTTCGCTACAATTTATAGATGACTAGGTCCCTAGGGAGCAACAAATGTGCTTTTTAAGTGTTTTCCCGAAATATGGCTACCGTTGCAAACACCTTAACCCAGAGCAAGCGTCCCACTTGAATGAGGTCGACTGATCCGATCAAAATGCAATGGAGATTTGGAGAAATTCCATTAATCGAAGGTTTCCAAACTGTCGGGTACCATGATTAGAGGCACCCTAACCAGGGGACTAGATCACCCTTAAAACGCAAAACACGTGACGAGCGACTGGGCCCACGAAGGCCTATAGTCTCCTCCTGACCGAAAGGAAAGGAAAGGACTCAAAGAGGCCCACTTCGCCCTCGGCCCACGGCCTGGCTCTATGAAACAGACCGGGTTCCCGAAAGGTGAACCCGACCCTCTGTATCGTCGTGATAGTCCCTGGATCAGTAGCTATCACATACAGAACTCATTTCAATTGAATATCACAGACATAACTCACGTTAACAACATCACATGGGTTTATTTATTACATAATCCAAAGGATTGTAATACGAATCTCAGAGTACAAGCCCCTTGGGCTAAAAGAAAACAAACAGAAAGCGGAAACGATATCTAATCTTCTGGGCAACTTCATCTTCTCGAATCTTCTCGATCCTCCTCCACAGGTAGCTCGGAGTGTAGCTCGGGCCATCCTTCACATCTCCTTCGGCTGTCGTCTTGTCGACTCCTTCACTCGAATCCTGCATCTATCAGGCTATCCCCAAGGACGGGATAGGTTCACGTCACCATCCGTATGCAAGCTTTATGTGGATGCAAACGGTATAAGAGTAATGCCAAGGATAGGCTATGTTTTCCTATGCAAGCAAAATATATAAGTCATCCAAAACACCTTTCAACACGGCAGCTCCGGCAACCCGGACTCCCGGTCTCCTATCTTCCACTACAACTGTCTCAACCCTGCTTCGGTGCGGGAACTCCCTCTCCCCGCACCTTAGCTGCTATCCAAGCAGGAAAAGTGGTACTAGAGGGAGGTAGAAAATTATATGTGGTTCTAACTACAGTGTGGTTCCAGATCCAGAGTTGTACATGACCGAGTACGCGGCTATATGTATAGTTTTCACCCTGCAGGGGTTGTACACCTGTACCCACTCGCCCCGTCACTAGCCGACCCGTCGACCGACTAACTCCGAGGCACCAGTCAACGAAACTAACGGCTATGGCACCATCCTACTCCCGGTCTGGGGCGCGTCCTCCCGCAGTAGGTCGCCCGGGGCTGTGAAGCTGTCTAGAATGGAATCTCCATGGATCCTGCGATCGGGGGCGATAGGGTCCTGCCCTCTCCCCTTGACACTAAAACACTATCCTCCTGCAGTAATGGTGCCGCGCATAGCTAGCTCGGGCTGGGTCCCCCCTCATAAAGGATAAGTGGTGTGCACGTTTGACATAGTTCCGTCACTAGGGCCACAAAGTCAAGTCCTTCATCCAGCCGAGGCGAGCGTCTTCATCCAAGTTGGCATTCCGTCAACACGGTCTGCAATCGATACCCATTACAAGTATCTCCTCCAAAACTACACCTCTACTATGTTCCCACAGGAACGGTCTAGCACCTGCCACAGGTGCTCGTCACCCATCACAGGTGCTCACAGGGTTGTGCCCAACACACAACCCCCAGCTCCCGATCCGAAGATCAGAAAAAGGGTCCACTCGCCCCCGCTGTAACCTAATCACCAGCTCCCATATATGTGGAGGCAACTTCCAGCAAGCAAGGACTATCATATCATATATTCCCATACCCCGAATCTCACTCATAGTAGCAATAGCATACAACAATTCATTACTAAGTATGGGAATCAAGGAATGCGGTAAATAAATAGCCATGCAAGCTCATCTTATCACACTCAATTTGGGAGCGTAGCGTATCTAGCAAGCAATGCCTAATAGGTATTCAATCGCGAATGGGCGTGAACCTGATAGGTCTTCATAGTCTTCCTTGATCTCTGATGTCTTCTAGTCGTCCGGTACGTCCTTCTGGGTCCTCCGGGTGTCGAGGTAGTCCTTCTTGATCTTCTGGTCGTCCGGGACGTCGGTCAACTCCTCCATATCAGGACCTAATCGTAATTACATATAAATACAAGGACCAAAGTGCAAGAATGCACAAAACTGATCAAATAAGATCCAACTCACAACAGCAAAACCTATTCTAATGCGTAGATCATGATTTTAGAAGAATTATGAAAATGGTTTCATATTTTTCGGAGCTCCGGTTGAATTACTGTGAATTTTCTAAGTTTAAAGCATTTTCTGGAATTAATAAATGATTATCGAAAAAGGGAAAACACAAAGGTGACACATGGCAGCACCAGAGCGTGCCACGTGGCATGATGACGTCAGCATGACGTCACCAGATGGGTCCGCTCTGCTGATGTCAGCAGTGGGCCCTATTGACGTCAGCATTGACCAAGTCAACGTTGACCGTTGACTGGTCAACCGGGTCAGTGGGGTCCGCAGGTCAGTGGGTCCCACTGGTCAGCCTCACACCAGATGCTTACAGATGGGACCCGTGTGTAAGGTTTAAAAAGGAAAAAGAAAAAGGCAAAAAGGGCTGCCGGGTTCAAAGGGAGAACTGGGCCGGTCGGCTCGGCCCATCGCTGCGGCGGCTCGGCTCACAAAGAGGGCCAGCTCGGCCTGCGGCTTCACAGGCCGGCTCAGGCTTTGGCTCAGGTAGGCGGGCCGGCCCGGGTCTTTAGGCTCGTTGGGCCGGAAGTAGCCCAAAGGGCCACGGGCTTCCCCTCCTCTCTCTCTTCTCCCTGGTTTTCCTCTTGCTGGCTCCTGGGCCCGGGACGTTGGCGCGCCGCTGCCACTGGCAAGTGGGGTCCCCGTGTCGGTCCCTCCCCTCTCCTCTGCTTCATCTCTCCAGGCGTGGCTGCGAGGGCTCGGCGGCGGCAGCATCCCCGGCGGCGGTGCGGAGCGGAGCAGGGCTACGGCGCGGGCAAGCAGGGACCAAGGGCGGCTTGTGCGCGCGGGATTCGGGTAGTCCCGGCCCGCACGGCCACCATGACTGTGGAGTGGACGTGGCACGCCGGCGGCGTGGGTTAGGCGATGGAAAACAGAGGCGCCAGGGGTTCACGCGCGCAGGCGGTCGACGAACGTCGAGCCCATGGCGCCGAGGCGGCTTGGTGTGGCGGAGATCCTCTCCGGTGGCGGAGCTCTTCGGTGGTCCAACTGTGGGGTGACGACGGCTCGACGGAGATCCCCAGCGGGCTTTCCGGCGGCGGAGCGCAGCTGTCTTCAGCGGCGATGGGACTCCTCCTCACTGGGCGACGGCGACGGCGAGGTCTGGCGAAGATCTCCGGAGGGCTCGTCTTCCTCGGGGTGGTCGCGCGGCGGCACGGCGGGACTCCGTCGGTGGCTTGGCCGGGCGCTGTGCAGGACAACAGGCAGGGCTAGCGCATGTCGCGAACGCTACGGTGGCGGCAGTCGGCGGCAGGGCTACAACAAGGACATGGCAAGGCAAGAGCGAGGGCGCGGTGCGTGTGCGCGCACGTGCGGCGTGACTCAACCACGGTGAGGCAAGACAGGGCGGTGGTGTGGTGCGTCCGCGTGGCGGACAGCAGTGAGACGACGATGAAGCAGTGGTGGGTTCAGGACAAGGTCAAGGCGGCGGCGTGGCGTGAGCCAAAGGGCTCGGCCTTCCGGCTGGCAGGGTGTGCGCGCGCGCGGAACGTGGCGCGTGCGCGTGTACTAGTGCGGCACAACGATCTGGTGGTCAGGGCAGAGCCAGGCTTGTGCGTGCCAAGGTTTGGCACTGGGGCTCGGCCTAGGGCAGGCCGGTGCACATGCACGTGGGTGCTCGGAACACCGAGTCCACGGCGTGGCTAGCCGAAGCAGAGGACGATCGACGGCAAGGAAAAAGGCATAGCTTGGCGGGGGTCTGGACGCGTACGTGCGAGCCCCTGGGAAGCCAGGGCGCAGCACGGCCGGTGGTGGCGGAGCTCGCCGTGGCGTGCCAAGAGCGGCACCCCAGGCTTGCTCAGGTTTGGGTAGCGCACGCAAGCGCGGGCACCTGGTTTCCAGGGCCGCGACATAGCGCTGCCGAGCGAGCTAGGTGCGGCGGCGCGACGGCTTTGGCTCCTGCATGAAAGGTTGGGACAGGGCATCCTAGGGCCGGCAATGGAGGGGTCGGCGGCGGCGCATGGCGGCCGAACAGCGACACAGGGTCAAAAGGAGGGGCAAACGGCGGATGGTGGCCTACCGGGGTGCTCGGTGAAGCTAGGCGCGACGCAGGGTGGTTTGTGGCCGAGACGAGGCGATGCCGTGCATTGCAGCTCACGATCGTCGAGGTCGTCATACAGGGCGCTGATCCGGTGGCGGCGACGTGTTCCGGGCGGCGCTCCTCCGTCTCCCCGGCTTCCCCTCCTTGGTTCTTCCGTCTCTTGGCGTGGCACTAGACTGGCTATAGCGGCGCTCCTCCTCTTCTTCTTTCTTGGCCCCGCACTCTCCTCCCCTCCTCTACTCCCTCTCCTCCTCTGGTTCTTGGTCGCTGTGGCGGCGGAAGGGGAAAAGCACTTGGGCTCTACTGTTTGGGCGGAGACTGCGGGTTTTATAGGCGGGTCAGCTAAGGTTCTGGGCTTGGCGTGGGACACGGACGCCAAGGATTGACGCTGGGGGTCGGTGTGCGCGTGGAGGCTACGTGGAAATCATCCAGCGGCCTCCCGCGTGGAACCTAGGGTTTCCGGGGTGCGCGGCGCGGGCCGAGGGAAAAAGGTGGCATGGCGGTTTCGTCCGCTTGTCGCGACGCCGGGATGGCACTGCGCGGGAGCAGGTGGAGGCGGTGGCGCCGGTCAAAATGCAGAGCAGCGGGCGACCTTGCGACGGGGAAGAAAGGGGAATAGTTTTCCCCTTTCCCTGGCAAGCGGGCCCGAGCGGCAGGGGAAAGCGGGCTGAGCAGTGCGTCCGCGCGGGCGGTTGGGCCGCGCGGGACCGAGCTGGTGTGCAGGCTGGTGGGCGTGTGGGCTGGTGCAGGCCAGCTGTACGGGAGCTAGCAGGCCGGCGGGTTGGGCTGCCGTTGGGTCTAGGTGGGTTTAGGTTCAACCGGGCCGGATTGGTTTGAGGTGGATCTTGGGTTACGGGCTGATCCGAGTCAGTGCCGGTTTGGGGTTAGGGCTCGGATTTAATTCGAATGGTTCAATTCAAATTAAATCCCACTCACAAGTGTTAGCATTTGAAATTAAATTGAGGGGCACACCTCAATTTAATTTCCACACAAATTCACACAATAAAATAAATCAAAATCGAATTCGAATTAAACAAGGTAGAGCCAAATAAAATCCAATAACTCCAAATAGCCTCACACTAGCAATTAACAACCTTAATTATATTAGAAGTTTTTTAATTACTAGGATTTTTGAGGAGGCAGAAATCCTACTTAAGTTGATATTTACAGCATTGCCACGAAATTTTTTGAAATTCACATTTTTTTGACTTTATAACATTCCGGAAAAATCCGGGATGTTACACTCTACAGTACAACCCATTTGCACCACCCTCAAACCCGCGGAGCAATCTCCGCCTCGCTCGAGGTCTCCCTGCCGAGGCCCTCAACAACACCCCGCGCCTCCGCTTCGCTCGAGGGTAGCAAACCAACTCCGCCTCGCTCGAGGCTACCCCTCGGCAGAAGGAACTGGTGACCTGTCTGCTCACCCGCCCGCTGTACGGAGGCATTAAATGCCAACAACTCGACTGCAACACCCGGGTCAAACGGCATCAGACCACCACTCCGCACAGCGGCTGTGACCGGGATCCCATCCGCCAACTCCGGTCACTGCTCCGCCATCCCTGACACTGTGACGACACTGTGGGAACCTGCGACGCCCAGTCCCGACGTTCTCAGCACTGTTATTACCACTGTGCCGCCAACTCCCCGTACTTTCCTCGTACTTTCCCCACCAAGGAACCCTCGAACAGCATGGGCGCAACCCTCGAACGCGGCCCGGGCCTTGACCGGAGCAAGACTCCCACCTGCAAGACCCTCGAGACGCCGCCACGTCGCGCGCAGAGGACGGTACCCTCTACAGGAGACGCCACAACGCCCACTGGAGCCACAGGGACGCCGGCGTGATCTTCGCAAGGCCAGGATGCTGCCCAGGACAACCGCACGCCCGGTGCCATGATCTTCGGAGCCCCACAGCGTACTTTCTACAGTAGTTGTTCACTGTGCGCCCCCGATTTGGGGAGGAACGGCGACTTCTCCCCCTCCCGTACATGTACTCCGCCCCTCCTTGTGTCTATAAAAGGAGGGGCGGACTCTATCATCATGATCTCTCTCTTCTTCTTCCTCCCTCACCTTCAGCACGCACACACGCCCACTCCCCGAAGCACGATATTGGCACTTGCCTCAATCACCTAGAAGAGACTTGGGAGCTTCCTTCCCTCTCTCGCCTCGCTTGTACCCCCTACTACAGGCACCCCCGGTGCAAGATAGTACAGTGCATTCGCACACCCCTTTGCTGAACGTACGACCTCACAGCCGAAACCAGGATAAACTCGTGCGTCCCTATGTTACCTCTTGTATCAACCATCCGGAATGAGGGATCACACAGCATCGTACTAGTTGATGCCGGACCGCCGGGTCAGGTGGGGACTGGACCTCGTAGGGCCACTGCAGAAGGCACCCGGGGGCTTCACTCAGTTGTTGGTAGCAGTCGACAAGTTCTCCAGGTGGATCGAGGCTCGACCTATCGGCAAGATTAAATCTGAGCAGGCAATGCTGTTCTGCACCGACATAATCTTCAGATTCGGGGTTCCGAACTCGATCATCACCGACAACGGCATCCAGTTCATGGGCAAGAAGTTCTTGGCGTTCTGCGACAACTACCACATACGCGTGGATTGGTCAGCTGTGGCACATCCACAGACAAATGGCCAAGTAGAGCATGCCAATGGCATGATCCTGCAAGGCCTCAAGCCATGAATTTTCAACAAGTTTAACAAGTTCGGTAGGAGGTGGCTCGCGGAGCTACCCTCGGTCATCTAGAGTCTAAGAATGACCCCAAGCAGAGCCACATGCTTCACTCCATTCTTCCTCATCTATGGCGCCGAGGCCATCCTCCCAACAGACTTGGAGTACGGATCGCCTAGGCTCAAGGCTTATCAGGAGCAGCAAAACCAGCAAGTCCGCGAGGACTCGCTAGACCAAGTGGACGAGGCTCGAGACGTGGCACTCCTACACTTAGCACGTTATCAGCAATCCCTGTGGAGATATCAAGCGCAGAGGATCTGACGTCGAGACCTCAACAAAGGGGACCTAGGGCTGAGGCTTCGTCAGGACAACAGAGGACGCCACAAGCTCTCACCACCATGGGAATGCCCATACATCATCGCTGAAGTACACAAGCCTGGCACATACAATCTAGCTATCGAAAATAGCGAAGTCTTCACCAATGCTTGGAACATTCAGCAGCTACGTCGCTTCTATCCTTGAAATTCCAAGCTATTTGTACATAGTTTGTACTTGTATCTCGAATTTCCCGAAGCAATAAAAAGTATAGTTTATTTATTTATTATTTGGGAACCTTCCGAACCCTCGGGGGCTCGGATGCGCACGAACACTGAGGTAGGCTCGGCTTTACTCTCGGCAAAGCCAAGCCTCCCTCGGGGGCTACTATGGGGGGAACCCCCGAACATCCCCAAAAACACCAATGTTTTTTCGAAAAATTTTCGTATCTAAGTTTCTCGTATACTTAGAAAGGTAGACGCAAGGCAAAACAACTATGGAAACCGGATCGGCCGAGCCGCGGGATCGCCTACACCTCTGGGATAAAGCATCCCCACTCACCTCCCTACACCTAAGTTGCTTATGAATGCAAACTTCCTCGCTGAGACCTATCTAAGGCGCATACAAGAACACAGAAATTAAAGTAGAGAAAACGAGGGCTCGAATGCACAAGGCCTCGATCGGCCACACTGTCAATACATCAACTAGTTTCTTCACCCAGAAACACAGTTACGACAAAATACTGACTTATTTACATGGGCTCCGAGGCCCAGACTTCCTACAGGTTGCCATCTTGCCCTGCGGATCTTCTACAGCGTCGATTTCGGCTATGGGAGGGATGTCGTCCTCAAGCTTCTTGGCCAAGTTAGCGGCAAAGTCCTCGACGGCGGCGTCGGCCTCGTCCATAGCAGCCGCTGCGGCATCCCCGATGATGTCGGGCGTGACAACGTACCCCGACGACACCAGCTTGAGGTCCATGTCATAGTGTGTCGAGGCCACAGCGAGGGCCCATTGAACACCGAGGCAGAAAGTGCTTTTGATATGCTCGGCCACCTGACCGCCCAGCGATCGCAGGTGGCTGGCCATCAAGCTACCAGATAAGGCCCCCTCTCCCACGAGTTCCTAGCACACGGCCATGGCGGTCTGCTCTAGGTCTGCGTACTCAGCCTGTGCTGCCGTGAGCGCGATGTAGACAGCTTCCTTCACCGCGGTCTCGTCCACCACCGCCTTCTTCAGCTCTGAACGAGGGAACGAAGATAAGTGCGGCAAATTAGAGCCATGTTAAACAAAGCCTCGGATACTTACCCGCGATAGACCCTCGTGCCTCCTCTAGCTAGGCCCGCGCAACTTCCTGGAGCGTGGACAAGGAGGCCTCCTTATCATTGAGGGCGGCCTCTGCATTTTGAACGGCCACCTCCTTCTCCTTGAGGGTTGCGTTCTTCTCCTCAAGGGGCGCGGTGAGCGTGGTGACGGCCGTCTTCTCGCACTGGAGCTCGGTTTCCTTGCCCTGAAGCTCGGCCTCCTTGCGCTGGAGCTCGGTGTGACATCCCGAAAAATTTACCAAAATAAATCACGCGCTAAAAATAATTTTCAAAACTTTTTCATCGTTGAGCTCAATCTTTCCCTAAACCCCTCCTGTCCGAACTCCAAATTCCCCGGCGATCCAGTCGACCCGACACCCGATTTCAATCACCGTCCCATCCTTTTCTTTCCGCACAACATGCTGCGCGTCGCCGACAGGCGCGCGTGCGCGTCCGGTCGCGGTCGCTGCCACGAAATCCGCCGGCGCGATCTCTTTTCCTCTCTCTCTCTCTCTCCCTTTTTCTATTTTTTTCCTTTTCCCTTTTCTTTTTTCCATTTTCCCTCCCTCTCCCTTCTTCCTCCCTCTCCTCTACCGCACCCTCCCCCGCACGCGCAGCACAGCGCCGTGCAGAGCACGACGCTGGCCTCCCCTCCCCTGCTCGCCCGCCCCGCACGCCGTGCTTTTTTCCCTGCCCACGCGCGCGCCAGCGCCCACGCGCTCCATGCGGCCGCGCTGCTCGCCGCTGCCGCCTCGTCCCGCCGCCCCCACGCGCTACATGCACACGAACCTGTGCGCAACACACGTTCCACGCGGCCGCACCGCTCACCGTGCCGCCCGTTGACCGGTGCACCGCCACCGCCTTCCTGTGCCGCCTCGCCGCTAGCGCCGCCGCACTGCAGAGCACACCGCCCCTAAAAGGCCCTTGTTTGGTTTTGGTAATTGAGTGACAACTTAGGTGGACCAATAATTGTTTATGTTGAGATACATAGGTAATTAGTCCACACAAAGACACTAGTATGAGCAACATGTGCCATGGAGGAGAAATGGCTAAGGGTTGATGCTATGCTCATATAGTGTGATGGAGGAACTCATTGCATATGAGACATGACATGGAGTCATGTAACCAAAGTGGAGAAGATCAAGACAAGGCTTGGCTTGATGGATTGGTTGCAATGGTGAAGGGCAAGTCAAGGCTTTGAAGCGAGGGACTACATGGCGGTGAAGCTTGAGCAAGACTTGGCACAAATGTACCAAGGTAACGGTGAAGAGGGAGCAAGGTCAAGATCGATGGACCAAAGAGGTCATGTGATGATATGGAGTGGATCATATCATTCAAGGAAGATCAAGCCAAGTGTTGACTCATGATGATGATCAAAAGGCTTGATGGAGTTTGGTGCTTGTGTGGCATCAACATTTGGTAAGATGAAATGGAATGCGCAAGGCAAAGGTATGACTTGTAGGGCATTTCATTTCACCGGCCAAAGGTTGTGTAGAGAAGTGCATGACCGGATTTAGGGTAGATGGGCATACTATCAAGAGGGGCAAACTTGTTTGCATATTGGTCATCTAGTGCCACTTGAGCGATCTAACATTGCGATGTTGCTAGGATCGAGTGGCGTGGTGAGATCAAGTGAAATCCTTTAAAAATGATTGTGAAAATGCTAACACACATGCACATTGGATATATTTAATGGCTTGGAAAATTTTTGGGATGAATCTTACTATTGGATGATCAATGAGTTATCAAGGATTTCATGCTATTTTTGTATTGTTTGGAAACATCTATGAGCAATGATCCCAATTCAAAGTGGATTTTTGTGAAAGTTGGCAAAATTCTGGGCTGTCTGAAATTTGGTAGTGCGGACGGTCCGCGGGTAAGAAGCGGATGGTCCGCCGTTCATGAGATTTGCCACCAGAGGCACTACAGAAAGATGTTTCAGCGGAAAAATATACAGCGGACAGTCCGCCAAGGGACCGCGGACGGTCCGTGGGTCATCGGTGCAACCGGTTAGCTTCGGATACACCGGTGGTGTGCCCACGGGTCATCGGTGCAACCGGTTAGCTTCGGATACACCGGTGGTGTGCCCACTCAGCAAAGCACGGACGGTCCGCCAAGAGTCCGCGGATAGTCTGCCAGTGTTGAAAAAGAATCTACTAGAGGTGGTTTCAGTTCGGGACTCATGTTAAAGTTAGATTGCGGACGGTCCGCCCATGGACCGCGGACGGTCCACTCTTGCTGTTTTCAGGTGGATCCTGGCAGCTAGACTTATTATGAGCTACAAATGTATATCTCTAGTTGATCCCATTCATTTGGGTGCATATGAGATGCTTGAATTGGATATATATATGCTCTTGTTGCTTGCTATAAGATGTTTGAATGGATTAAATGCTAAGTAATCAAAATTAAGTTAGTTTGAATGGATATGATCATGAGATAACATTTAGTATGTGATATGATTGGATATATGTCTTGTGAGAGTATTCAAACAAGTTGACATCAAGTTTGATTCAATTTGATGAAGTATAGCTTAATTGTTCAAAATCTGTCCTTTATTGAAAATCTGAGTAAGCTGAAAAGATAGCCATAGTTGGATGATCAAATCTATTTGGATTGGCTTGAAATTCGGTATGCATTCCCTACACTTATGGTACTAGTTGCTGTACAAGTTTCATGAGAATATGATGAGGGATACTTCGGTTTTGGAGTGGATCTTGTCAATGCATGTGCAGCAGTTTTCAGCATACACCCATGATGAAGATGTGAAATCTGGTAGCAATCTAGAAATGCATTGAAGCTCAAATTTTTATGGCTACTATATGACTTAGTGTCACACATCTCCACAAAATATCATGACAATTGAACATGTACTTTGAGAGATATGACATATTCTTTGAGAAGTACAAAATCTGCCAGAAAAGTGATAAATATTGGAATGATTGAGTGTCACTTAGATTGAAAGGTCCTCAAGTTGGAATCATCTTTACAAGTGGTTGAGGAACCTATGTTTGGTTTTGAGAAGAGCTAAAAGAATGACAAGTGTTGGGTACAAGGCCATTTGAGTGTACTTATCACATTTTTGGTACTCAAATTGGAAGATCAAGACTAAGCAAAGTAGAAAGAAAGGGACTTAAAGAAGACTTGAAAATTATTTATCATTTCTAGTCCATCATCTTGATCAATCAACCAAAGTCATTCAAGTGAGTGTCAAGAATGGTTCTTGAACCGATCACTTCTCCCTGGAGAGGGACCGAGCCGTCCAAGAGTGGGATGGACAAGCAAGGTGCTTGGAAGGCCGATATGGATGTAGTAATCTAGGGATTATTAAAGATGCTTAGTTGAAGCTATCAAATGGGTTGATCAAGAAAAGTAAGCAACACCCAAAATAGAGAGATTCATGAAAATTCAAGTGATATTCAAATGGTATTCTCTCATGCAAGCAAAGAACAAAGAGATGAAGCAATCCAACCACAACAAGATAGTGCACTTGATCATAAGTGGTATTCATTTCATATGGGTGAAGTATGGTTTTCATATTGGTATTCATTGTCTTCACCAAGCTTATAAATTGGACTTCATATTGCTATTTGGAGATCAAAATTGGAATCAAATGACTATCCTCTACTCCAAGATAGCAAAGGTAAAATTGATTGACATATGCATACATACATTTCAAAGGACATGATTAATGCATATAGTCATATATAGTGATCATTCATGGAAAATAAAATGGTTTCAAATGTTTATATAGTGCCACTATTGCTTCTATGCTTGATATGATCTAGTGGTAATATATGACATGTTCATGAGCTAGTAAACCCAAGTAGTTGATCTAGAAAATGAGCTTTCAAGTGTTTAACTCAACATTGTCAAGATAACCCTTAGAATGAGGCGTGAAGAAGCTTGTCATTGGTTCAAACCGAGTTAGATCATTTGGGCAAGTAATCTAGATCAAGTCAAAGAGAAAGAAGCTCATGAAAATAATCTAGTTCAAGAATTGGTTATATTTGTCAAATTCATCAAGTGGTCCATCATCATTCCTACAAGTGGTATTATATTCTACACTTGGTACACATGATCATACAAGTGGTATTTCATTCAAATGATATCTAGTCTATCAAATAGTGGTTCCACAAGTGATCCTCAACTATAAGTGACCAATTCAATTCAAGAAAGCTACCCTCGCCAACAAATGCTCAAGTTTTAAGTGGATTGACAAATGCTTTGACATAGGGGGAGGAGCCCCACTACAAGGTATAAAGGTCAAGAATCCTACAAATGACTTGCATGTGGCATTTCAAGGAGGCCTTCATGCTTCCACATGTGGTAATTACTAGTGGTGTCAATTCCAATCATTTGAAAGTGTCCATCAAAATTGAAGATTCAAGACTCAACCATCTACCCAAATCCAACTCTTTGCATCAAACTACAAGCGCTTCATATGATTTCCTTCAAGTGATATTCAAGTGGTAACCCTACAAGTACAAGAGGTACAACTTCAAGTGGTAGCCATTGATCTTCACATGGCAAATTTCATGTGGTTTCGGCCCTTTTTATGATCATTGATGACAAAGGGGAGAGGAATGAACAAAGATATGAATTATCCTTGGATATGAATTATTATTATCCTTGGATATGAATTATTCTTGGATGACAAAGGGAGAGATGAGATGAGAGTGCGAGTATGGACATGGATCAAGAGGAGCAATATTGAGGAGGATCAATATTCTTGGATAAGAGGAGCACACAAGTAGGGGGAGCAAGCTCATGAACTTGGTTGTTTGCATTTGATATGTGTATATTCATGTGCTTGCTTGCATTTGCATAAGTTTTAAAATTTATATATGCAATGCTTGTGTATGATGTATGCTAGTCATAGAACTTGATTGATGATTTGATAACTAGCATGCATAGATTGTAGCTAGACATGTTATTTTTACAAGTGAATCAGGAGCCTTGCTAATAATGTTGATCTCATGAGGTATCTTGAGTTTTTTGATGCATGTCTAGTTATTCATTGATGCTAAGGAATGAACTTCAAGGTTGCAACTCAAATTGGTATCACGGTTCAAAGATTTATCCTATATACCTTAGCATCACTTAGTAGTGATAACAATCCCACAAATTTCATATTTATGCATTTGTGTGAGTTTAATACCAAATCTCTTGAGCACACATGTAGGGGAGTTATCACTACCAAGTCGGATTTTTATGGTGCTTATCCAATCTTTCACAAGCGATCTTAATGGTGGATAAGAAACATAAAATCCAAACTAAGTTAGCTATTTACACGTGTGTGAAGTGCTAGCTTAGAATATGCTTAATTTCCATATCTTTGTAGAGTTGTCATCAATTACCAAAAGGGGGAGATTGAAAGGCCCTTGTTTGGTTTTGGTAATTGAGTGACAACTTAGGTGGACTAATAAGTGTTTATGTTGAGATACATAGGTGATTAGTCCACACAAAGACACTAGTATGAGCAACATGTGCCATGGAGGAGAAATGGCTAAGGGTTGATGCTATGATCATATAGTGTGATGGAGGAACTCATTGCATATGAGACATGACATGGAGTCATGTGACCAAAGTGGAGAAGATCAAAACAAGCCTTGGCTTGATGGATCGGTTGCAATGGTGAAGGGCAAGTCAGGGCTTTGAAGTGAGGCACTGTGTGGCGGTGAAGCTTGAGCAAGACTTGGCACTGATGGACCGAGGTAACGGTGAAGAGCGAGCAAGGTCAAGATCGATGGACCAAAGAGGTCATGTGATGATATGGAGTGGATCATATCATTCAAGGAAGATCAAGCCAAGTGTTGACTCATGATGATGATCAAAAGGCTTGATGGAGTTTGGTGCTTGTGTGGCATCAACATTTGGGAAGATGAAATGGAATGTGCAAGGCTAAGGTATGACTTGTAGGGCATTTCATTTCACCGGTCAAAAGTTGTGTAGAGAAGTGCATGACCGGATTTAGGGTAGATGGCCGTACTATCAAGAGGGGCAAACTTGTTTGCATATCGGTCATCTAGTGCCACTTGAGCGATCTAACATTGCGATGTTGCTAGGATCGAGTGGCGTGGTGATATCAAGTGAAATCCTTTAAAAATGATTGTGAAAATGCTAACACACATGCACATGGTGTTGTTGGCACAGTTGCAAAGGAGAAAGTGTTGGAGTTGACATTGATCAACTGGTAAGAAAAAGGAATGTCAGGCGGATGGTCCGGCCCTGTCGGGCGGACGGTCCGCCAGTATAACTCATGTTTGTCCAGAGAGGGTGCAGCTCTGGTTGGGCTTGAAGGTCGTACTGCGGATGGTCCGCCCTTGGGGCGCGGACAGTCCGCAGGTGTTTTAAAGAATTCGTCCAAAGAGGTTGTTTCTTTGGCAAGGGCTGAAAGGTAGAACAGCGGACGGTCCATCCTAGGGGAGCGGACAGTCCGCAGGTCAGTTGAGAATTTGACCAGAGACGTCTTGGGTCTCTGGTGGGTTTTAAGAGTGAAGGGCGGATGGTCCGCCCATGTGGTGCGGATGGTCCGCCGATCAATTGAGAAAATGACCAGAGACGTTTTCGCTTCTGGTGGGTTGCACGAAGTGAAGGGTGGACAGTCCGCCAAAGGGGTGCGGACGATCCGCCCCTCAAACTTTCAGTTTGTCAAGAGACACTGTCTCTCTGAGGGTTCCTAGGGTGCGGACAGTCCGCGAGGGCTCTAACGATCGACTCTGACACATAATAATTGCAGATCTAGCCGTTGGGTTTGAATGGCGGACAGTCCGGTTTTTGTGAGGCGGATAGTCCGCGAGTGCTCTGTTTCGACGGGGATTTGAGGTAATGGCTAGTTTGGGGCCTCCCTCTATAAATAGAGGGTGTGGCCGGCCATTTGAGGTAGCTGAGCACCTTGGGGACTTGGTGTCCTTGTGTGAGAGTACTTGAGAGCCCTCTACTCACTCTAACTTGATAGTAATCATCCGATCGAGTGAGAGAGCGATTCTAGTGTGATTGCTTTGAGAGATTGCATCGAGTGGAACTAGGTGATCGTGTTGCAAGCTGGTCTGCTTGTTACTCTTGGAGGTTGCCACCTCCTAGACGGCTTGGTAGCAAGAGGCTCCGTTGAAGCCCGCAAGAAGATTGTGCGGTGCTCCAGAGAAGAGATTGTGAGGGGTATTGTGCTCACCCCGCGGGAGCCACGAAGAGCAACTCTAGTTGAGCGAGACGTGAAGAGCAACAAGTGGTCCGGCCGGATCATGTGCTAGAGCTCAGAGTGAGCACTCCACGTGGGAGAGTGTGACTTGAGAGTCACCACTAGCAAAAGGATCGGCGGCAACCTTGGAGCTTGTCTCAACGGGGATTAGCTTGGTGGCAACCAAGTGAACCTCGGGATAAAAATCACCATGTCAACTTTGTCTACTCTTCTCGGTGGTTTGCTTTCTCCAAATCACAAACCTTGTATTTACATTCATATATATCTTGTGCTTGTGTAGTTGCTCTCTAGTGATTAGTTAGCTTGTGTAGCTTGCTAATCATCTTCTTACTTGTGTAGCTAGAAGTAGAAATCCTAGTGTAACTAGTTAGATTGTGTAGCTTAATTAGTTGCTCTTGCTTAGATTATGTAGCTAAGCAAGTTGAGCTCTTGGCTTTGGATTGTGTATCCTTGTCCTTGAGCATCTAGTGAACTTAGGTTTGGCTTTGTGCTTTTGCTCATTAGAATTGTGTAGGAGCTCCCCCAGTTTGTGAAGTACTAGTGCTTAAGCTTGTGTGGCTTGGCATTAGAATTATTAGGAGAGCTCTTGCTAGCTTGGCACTCCATTTGCTTTGTGTGGGTTCTTTTGGAGGTGCCTTAGAGTCATAGTTAGAGGGGTGAAGTCTTGGCTAAGTGAATAATATCAATTCCGCTTAAGTTTCGGTTAGCCGGCGCAATTAGTTTTAGAAAGGACTATTCACCCCCCTCTAGTGCGCCATCACGACCCTACAGCCCCGCCTCGCCGCTCGAGCCGCACAACCCGACGCCGAGCACAGCAGCCAGCCCCTCCACATGCTCGTCCTGCCCTGCGTCCTCCCCTGCCGAGCCGTCGTGTCGCCGCCGCGAATTGCGATGCCGCTCCGTGCGCCGCGACACCGAGCGCCATTAAGGCTCGCCGCGCCACTCGCTGGCCTCCGCCGCACCCCGCCCGTTCCACTGCCTTACCCCGCCTGTAAATAGGTCTCCGCGTCGCTCCCGAGCTCCACAACGCCGACCTCCACCCCTAGCCCTCTCCCAAGCCACGCAGCACCGCCACGCGAAGCTCTAGAGCTGGCCGCCGCCCGCCACAGTCGAGCCGCCTCTCCGAGCAGTCTCCGCCCAAGGTGAGGGCAAGGATAGGACATCCTCGACCTGCACGATCCCTCCGACCACCGCATGTCCCCTCCCCAAGCCCACAGCGTCGCCTCCTCGTCCACCTCCGGCCATCTCCGCGCAGCCACCGTGGCCACGTCACCACAGGCCGCCTCGGCCCGACGCAAGTGGGGGAATCAAACCCCCTCGGCCCCCTCAAGCTCTTCCCCTCCTCCTTGGCCGCCCTCGGGCTCCTAGGCTGCCGGCCCCAGGCCGTCGCCGGCGCGCCGCCCCCTCCCCTGTTCTGCGGGAAGAGAGGAGGAGAAGAAAGGGCTATTTTGCCCAAAAGCTCCTCCCTTTCCTTCTATTCTATTAAGAGTCCTTCCACTCTCTAGTCTTTTTTGCAAAAGAAACCCTCTCCTTTATTATATTCCAAAATAAATCCTTCCAGCATATAAACATATTTATAAATATGCCCCTGCCTCTTTCCAGAATAGCCCAAATATTTTCCAAAATTCTATCCAAGTCCTTTCTCTCCCAAAATAATTACGAATAGGACCCTGAATCCTTATTTAACCTTCCGATTCGAGCTCAACGATAAAATCTTTATTTCTTTTTTCTTGATTGTGTGCTTGCTTGTGTGCGTCGTAGATCATAGTGTGAACGAGGGAGAACCCGTCGACGAGCAGTACCATGAGCAAGTGTGTGAGGACCAGTTTCGTGACCCCGAACCCAAAGGACAGTACCTCGATCAGGACTTCCCGGAAGGCTTTGAGAACAGCAAGTTCAATCTCATCCTTTGATGCATGTTTTGTCCCAGTTTTACAAACACAACCCATTGGCCTGTTTTACAAAACTGCATTTGTTTTGACTGCTGAAAACATGGTTGGATAACCACCCCTTGATTTGTTATAACCATTCCTTGACCACCTAGATTAATGTCTGAATGTGATCTATTTGGACGTTTATCGCTGCTAGAATGCTTAGGACCTTAAACACGGTACAATTTGTTTTATAAAAAGAAAATGTGTGAGTGTGTGGGAAGGGTAAACGTGGAATTTTCGAAAGATGAGTTCAGACGGGATGGATGGCACTTCGGTGTGAATTGCCATATGGTGTGCTCGTATCTGTGTGGTTGAGCTAAGGACCGAGTTGGTGTGTCATCTTGCCTAACTCCACTATCGTGCAAACCTCTCGACCGTTGTATGGGCAACGGCTTAGCATAAATCCCACTAGTTAGTCTGATAGCCATCAGGAGAGCTGAGAGCAACGGGTGATCAAGGAGAAGGGATAAGCTCTGTGTGACTTATGCCCCGGTTAAAACCTCAGAGATAGGTCAATAGCCCCTTGGTGGATCCCGTGGTGGCTAGTCAGGTCTAGCTAAGGTGGGTAATGGCTTTGTTGGGATCTGCACCGACACTAAGGTGATCGTGCTGTGGTACCCCGCTTGTGGGTAAAGTTGCACACCTCTGCAGAGTTAAAATCTATTTGAATAGCCGTGCCCACGGTACTGGGCGAGTTATGGTTTGGTCACACAACTAGTGTTTCTTCTGGGAATGGATGGGTTGGCGCGAGTTGTTTTGGAAAAGTATCCGGCAGCTGTGCCGTGTGCTACGGTGGATGAGGAGTCCGGTAGCAACTTAAAACTGGGATCCTGTGTGGATCAACCCTACATGTTACTCAGTGCAAGATAATTGCTTTTGAAAACCCCTTTCTTTCAAATAAACCCCTACATAAAAATTAGCTTTCCGCAAATTAAACCCTAGCCTTATTCTTGATTTACCCTGTGCATTATATTCTGTTTATACCCCCTCCGTGGGTGTGGTTGGACTTGCTGAGTATGTTTGTACTCACCCCTCATTTAATTTTTATAGAGGAAGATCCTGACTTTGTTCCCAAGGACGTTGAGTAGGGGTTACGTTCTGCACCCAACTCTGCCTGTGGTGTTGGCCCTGTTCAGGATGCTTTCACTGGCGCGATACTCTGAGCCCGAGCTGGATCCCATGTGGGTCATGCTCTGGTGTATTACCGTTATACTTCTTGTTATTATCTGTCTCGAGTGTCCACCTCCTCGGAGGATTGTACGGTGATGTATCATCTGATGCAATAAATGTGTATCAGCCTCCTGGGACTGATATTTGTATCACATTTAAGTCTTCTCTTATGAGAGGATGCTTCAGGTGGTATCAGATCCGTAAGTTGGCCGTAGGATGTGACCCCTAGGATCAAGACCCTTTTTCCAAGCCTTTCCCATTAGGTCCTTCCCTGTTTAACCACACAGACCGTTTTTATGCAAAATTTGTTCACCCTATCTTTGTTTTTCAGATGGCTGAGGAAGGATGGACCCAGGGCAATTGCCAAGCTGCACCTGGCTTCCCCAGCCTCTTGATCAATGCCCTGGAAAGCCTTGGCATTACGGAACGCCCAAGGTACTACAGCCGAGAGTACGAGCACCATGGTACCCTCCGCTGCAGGTGATCCTGGTCATCGCCAGAAGTGACCGCTACCCCGACATCCAGCCATGGCGAGTGACCGCCTCAGGGTTTTGGCACCAAGACACCTATCCCTTGGCCGTCAGGAAGGCACTCTGTTATCTGTGCTGGATTTTTGAAGAACACCTCGCCCCCACTCCGATGAGGTTCTTTCCTCCGGCCATCAGAACCCCAGTTTGCGAGGCTCGCATGAGAAGCCTGAAACGGCGCCGCCATGAAGAGGACCCCCTGTACCAAGTAGCTACCTACCTAGCCTCCTTGGATCAGCTCTTTGACGAGCAAGCCAGCATCCTGAGGGAGCAAGTTCACCAGGCCGAGCAAGCAAAGCTCGCGGTAAGACTGCAACAGATCCGGGCAGCCCAAGCTGAAGCAAGAGCCGCAGCTGCGGTCAGCAGCGAAGTAGTTGCCCAGGAGAGCCTCAGGCAGGCCCGGGACCGGCGTATGCAAGAATGGACCTGTTAGCGCTCCTTAAGTATCCATTTTATTATACAATTAGGAGTTGTTTTGGTAAATTCTTCGGGATGATTCATGTACTAACCCGCCACTTGGCACCCGAACTTGACCATTTTCGATTTTGTCCAGGATTTTGGAGCATGTTGTATTTTGACAGGAATTGGGACATTTTTGGAGATGTTTTGACACATGGTTACAACTGGGCTAAGATGAGGAATAAAAGAAAGAATCAACACGCAAAAGATGGGACCGAAAGGGGCCAGAAAAGGCCCAGGCCGGCCGGCCTGGAGTCCTTTGGCCGGCCGGCCTAGCCCTTTTCGGAGCCCAATCGGTCTCGGTTTTCTTCGGCACGAAGTATGCGTCAACCCTAATCTATGTTTTACCAAAACCACTGACCATATCTGCCTATAAATACCCCGAAGCCGCCGTCAAAAAAAAGGGATCGCAGGGAGGACCGCAGAGGAGATCGCGGGGATCGCAGAGAAGAGCATCTAGAGATACATTCGAGTTAGACACAAGAGAAAGGCGACACCGGAGGCCTCATCGTCCCTCGGCGCCGCTGCAAGTTGGAGGACAGCAAGGGATCCATCCCTTGCCGGAGATTTCGTCACCATGATCGACTACGCTTCGCTTAGCTTCATGGGGTAAAGTCCTCGTTTGTTCATGGGGTTGTAAGGAGATCTTGAGTTGTAATTGCCGAATCCTTTATGAGATTGATCTATCACGATTCTTGTTGATGATGCTTTGATGCTTAATAGTTCGCGACTTGGCTTTGAGTTTGCTTTGCTCTTGCATGGTTTACTTAGATTACATCAACTATCGTGTTCTTGTTGATTCGTTACTGATTATCCTCGTGTAGTGACAGTATGCGGGAGGGAAATGTTTTGATCTTGGAACATACCTTTGGTAGATTAGATCTGTTCTTCGTTGCTTGGCGATTACATCTCTAGTGATCCTAGACCCTATGGACAAATGCTCTTCATATCTTGTGCACACATCTATCATTGCTCACTAGTCTAGATTAGATTAGATCTATTTCACACTCAAACACTCAATATAGATCTTTTACCAACATCATTAGTGCTTAGTTAAGCATAGTAATACACTTGTTCCGTGGATTGATAAACCTTGGGGGAATACTCTAAGGGAAAAGCTATACACGATCCGTGCGCTTGCGGTACGTAAATTGGCGCTTTAAGAAGCGTCAACAAGCTTTTCTGGCGCCGTTGTTGGGGAACAAGCGATTTTGCTACGTTTAACTTTGTATTAATTTTGTTGGTCACTAACACCTAACCTTTTCCCTAGAAAATTTTTGTTTTCTTGTTTTTGTTTTGATTGTCTAGATGGGCCATCTCATTCAACACGTGGAGGAAGGAGAAAAATCACTAAGGGATTATGCAAGCCCGCGATCGGAGGACTTCGACATGCAAAAATCAGATTCGGTGTTGCGAGCCACCGAGTACGAGATCAAGCCTCAAATCATCAAGATGGCGGCAGCAAACCCCTTTAGAGGAGATGAGACGGACAATCCATATAGACATATCAAGTGGTTCACAATGCTATGCAACATGGTACAACAAGGTGGAGTTCCGCTAGCTTGGTTTAGATGGAATCTTTTCCCATACTCACTTGCAGAACAAGCGAGAAGATGGTTTGCACTTGCATCCTTCGAGGTAAAAGGAAATTGGGATGACTTGATGAAGAAATTTTGTGAGCGGTTCTTTTCGTTAAGCAAGGTTCAACATATTCGGAAGCAAGTGATCAACTTCGCGCAGGGAGAAGAAGAAGGGATAGATCAAGCATGGGATAGATTCAATGGATTGATTGAACAAGGACCGAAGCTCGGATTTTCCAGCGAAGTACTCCTGCATACCTTTTACTTTTCCCTAACCCCCGAGTGCATGCAGTTTGTCCAAATGTGTGCCGGAGATCTCATGGAGAAAACACTCACGGAAGCTGCCCAACTCCTACAAAAAATCAGCAAGGGGGCGGCCATGCGAAGAGATTGGGAAAAACGATGTTTGGCAAGCTCCGAGGAAGAGTCTCAAGTGCGGGAGCTTGCTGGAATTTTCAGAAAAGAGGCATCGGAAGTGAGGGAAGAACAACCGAAGCATGGGAAAGTCATAGGGACAAACCACGATGAAGAAGCATCGATCCGGAGTGCAACGAAAGATGACCCGGAAAAGAAAGGAAGAACCATGGGCACCGCCAAATCGCTAAGGGAATTCGAGCAAATGGATTGGATACCAATTGACTTCGGAAAATTGTTCGACAAAGCAAGACCGCATCCAAATCAGCGAGGAATGGCGAAGGTGATAGCTGAAGACTTCCCGCCGGATAATCACACGGGATACACATTTGGCAAGGAATCAGCCGGTGATATTATTCGGAAACTTTTTGAAGAAAAAGAGGAAGAGATTGACTTGGACGAAGTGCTGGAGATCAAAAGGACCCTAGTAGTGAACTCGGAATCGTCACCCTACGCGCACATAGCCCAAGTATATGCGATTGGAAGCGATCAAGGCGAAGGTAACCCATCACCTACACCTCGCGTTGATTGCATGATAGAAGGAATAAAATATTGCAATGTTTTATGTGACGTTGGCGCCCATGTTAGTGTGATGAGTTCCAAAGTTTATGTTGAGCTTTTTAACGAAACATCAAACCTAGATGCCACAATCATTAAATTGATCATGGGAGATAGTAGATTAGTCAAACTGCTAGGAGTGCTTAGAAATCTAAATGTTGCCATAGCGGGTAAAAAAATTCCTACCAAGTTTTTTGTGATTAATGCTAGTGATGATGAGCATGAAGGCATAATCCTTAGAAAACCCTTTCTCAAATTAGTAAATGCTGTTCTAGATGTTGGAAAAGGGATTGTCATTTTTGATCTAGATAGAGAGAAGCGCTCATTCGAATTTCATTCAAAACCGTCTATTGCTTCACCTCTACCTCTTGATAACGAAGAGGTAGAGAGCGTTCATTCCATTTATTCTTTCAGGGATCCTCTCCAACGCACTTTGGAAAACGAAGATGCTCAAGATAATCAAGACGAAGAACTAGTGGAAACGATGGAAGAGTTGAAGCCGCAACACGGGAATTTGGAGGAAGAAAAATTTGAAGACATTGGAGAGTTAGATCAAGAAGAGGATGGTGCGCCCGATGTTGAGATGAAGCCACTCCCCAAGGGGTTGAAATATGAATTTTTGGGAGATGGCAAGACTTTTCCGGTGATTATTAGCGACGAATTGAGCTCGGAAGAGACGGAGAAGTTGCTGAATTTATTGAAGAAGCACAAAAAGGTGATCGGCTACTCGATTAACGACTTGAAAGGTATTAGCCCCGATTTTTGCACACATCGTATACAACTCGAGGAGCAATACAAGCCGGTCCTAGAGCATCAAAGAAGGTTGAGCCATGCTATGCGTGATGTGGTGAAGAAGGAGGTTATCAAATTGTTGAATGCTGGAATAATATACCCCGTGCCACATAGTGAATGGGTAAGCCCCGTGCATTGCGTTCCGAAGAAAGGAGGACTCACAGTTGTGAAAAATGAGAAGGAGCAATTGATACCACAAAGAACCATCACGGGATGGAGGATGTGCATCGATTATAGAAAATTGAATAAGGCAACGAGGAAGGATCATTTTCCACTACCATTCATTGACGAGATGCTAGAAAGGTTGGCAAAGCATTCACACTTTTGTTACCTTGACGGATACTCAGGATTCTTCCAAATACCTATTCATTCGGATGATCAACATAAGACCACATTTACTTGCCCGTATGGAACTTTTGCATATCGGAGGATGCCTTTTGGGTTGTGCAATGCGCCCGCTTCTTTTCAAAGGTGCATGATGGCTATATTTTCAGATTTCATAGAAGAGATTATGGAGGTATTCATGGATGATTTCTCGGTGCATGGCACTAGCTTTGATAATTGCTTGGCAAATTTGGAGAAAGTTCTTAAAAGATGTGGAGAGGTTGATCTTGTGCTTAATTGGGAGAAGTATCATTTCATGGTGAAAGAAGGAATTGTCCTCGGTCATGTTATCTCCGAGAGAGGGATAGAGGTGGACAGAGCAAAAATTGAAACCGTGGAGAAATTGCCACCACCTACGGATATCAAATCTTTGAGGAGCTTCCTCGGTCATGCCGGATTCTATAGGAGGTTCATAAATGATTTTTCAAAAATCACCAAGCCATTGACACAACTTCTCCAAAAAGATGTGGAATACATCTTCGATAGTGATTGTCTTCACGCATTTCGAACACTCAAGCAATCCCTCATAAGTGCTCCTGTCATGCAACCTCCGGATTGGAATCTACCTTTTGAAATCGTAGGAGCCGTCCTTGGACAAAGGAAAGAGGGGAAGGTAAATGCTATCTACTACGCAAGCAAGACTCTCAATGAAGCCCAAGTTAATTATGCAACAACGGAGAAAGAATTGCTTGCCGTGGTATTCGCCTTTGAAAAATTCAGATCATACATAGTAAACTCTAAGGTGATAGTTTATACCGACCATGCGGCAATCTAGTATCTCTTGTCCAAGAAAGATGCTAAACCACGCTTGATTCGATGGATCCTATTGCTACAAGAATTCGATGTAGAGATAAGGGACAAGAAAGGGGCGGAAAATGTTGTGGCCGACCACCTATCAAGGATGAACCATGGAGACGATGGAAAAGAACCTATCGAGGATCAAATGAGAGATGATCACCTATATAGAATTCTCGACAAAGATAGTTGGATGAATGAAATAATAAGGGCAATAAAAGGGATGCCCTTGGATCACTTGGACAAGAATGCAAAGAGAAGAGTGATCACGGAAAGAAGAAAATACTATTGGGATCCACCATACTTATATAGATATGGAGAAGATGGAGTCCTAAGAAGATGCATACCGAGAGAGGAACGTGAAGAAGTTCTAAGAAAGTGTCACTCGTCGGGATATGGAGGACATTATGGGCACTTTTAGAACTCAAGCTAAGGTATGGGCTAGTGGATTCTATTGGCCCGAGATGCATGAAGACGCGAAAAGATTCGTTTCGACTTGTCCGGACTGCCAAAGGACGGGGAATATCTCGCAAAGGAATGCCATGCCATTGAACTACAATTTACAAATAGATCTATTTGATGTCTGGGGAATCGATTTCATGGGACCATTTGTGAACTCACATGGATTTGAGCATATATTGGTGATGGTGGACTATGTTTCGAAATGGGTTGAAGCTATGCCATGTCGGAAGGCATCAACGGAGGAGTCCATACACATGATTAAATCGGTAATCTTCCCTCGATATGGCGTACCGAGAATCTTGATAAGCTATGGAGGAACACACTTCACGGGCAAAGACTTTGGTAAATGCTTGAAGAAATTGGGAATTGAACATAGAGTGTCCACGGCTTATCACCCCCAAACAAACGGACAAGCGGAAACTTCGAACAAGCAATTGAAGGACATTTTAAAGAAGACCGTGGTAAAAGGAGGAAAAGATTGGTCGAAGAGACTAGATGATGCACTATGGGCATATCGTACGGCACACAAAACCCCGATTGGTATGACTCCTTATCAATTTGTTTATGGAAAAACATGCCACTTGCCGGTTGAGCTAGAACATAAGGCGTATTGGGCGATGAAGGAAATGAACTTTGATGTGGAAGCTGCTGGAATTAAAAGGAGAATCCAAATAAGCGAATTGGAGGAGTTAAGATTGAAAGCGTACAATAGTGCATCAATTTACAAAGAAAGGATGAAGAGATGGTACGATAAACAATTACAAAACAAGGAATTCAAAGAAGGAGACAAGGTCCTACTCTACAATTCAAGATTCAAACTCTTTGGCAAAGGAAAATTACAAAGCAAATGGGATGGACCATACGTCGTACACTCAGTTTCACCCACGGGAGCGGTGACAATCATGGATGCGAAAGGCGACCAATATGTGGTGAACGGATAGCGACTAAAGGTATTCTTGGAGCCCGACGTCGTGCCCCTTCATTACATTGACATATACACCATGGAGGAGGAACCGGAACGTCAAGCCTAATGACGTTAAGCAAGGTAAGTTTGTAAATATTCTCTTTTAGATTTTATTTTCTTAGTTTTATTTCTGTTCTGGACGAACTTTGAGTAAAACATAGGTTTCTAATTTATTGTTGTGTGCCTCGAAAAAAGTTGGAGTCCAGGGGGCTGAAAAACCCCCTGGGCCGGCCGGCCTAAGCCTCCTCGTGTGCGAATCGGTCTCAATTTTTGGTAGGTGCGAGATAAGGAAATTTCAAACATGTGCCTTATAGATTTCGCATGCCAAAACCGAAGAGATTTTGGACTTTTTGTCCAAGTCTTTTCGGGACATAAATAGAGGGGCAGGGTAGATCTATTCTCTCATACTTTTCAATCTACACCACCACCTCGAGAGAGACGTCGACAATGGCCGGTTCAGCGAGCGCAAGAGCCATGATTGCAGCAATGGAGATCGAGGAGAGGGGTTGGACGCCTGACACCCCCACGCCAAAGACGCCTAGCCCCATCTCGGCAACTGGTGCGCAGCCCCTCCTTATTAAAGCAAAGCGATGTGAAGCGAAGGCCCCTCCGAAGAAATTCAGTACCCAAGCACGGATGAGCGTCGGAGGGAAGGGCCGTCAATGGTACAACGAGAGGCTAGCTCAAGCCCAAAGGGTGGTCGTCGTCATCAGCAGCGACGAAGACGAAGGCGAGAAGCGACAAGACAAAAAGCCACCCACACCTAGGCATTCCTTGCGCCTCCTCGGAGTCAAAAGAAAGAACTACATCGAGCACACCCCGGAGCCGAAGGATTATGCGGGGGACAGCGATTGGGAGAGCATCATGAGCCCCGGTTCATGGGGTGCCACCGGTCGTGACTACGATGATGATTGGCCGGGGTGGGCCGAAGAGGAGAAAAGGGAGGAAGACGACCCCTCCGAAGGTGACAGCGGCAACAAGAAGAAGAAGGACGACAACGAGCCCGAAGATGACAGCGCCAACAGCAGTGGGCATCACTTCGGGTGCTGTTTCAAGTGCCGCAATGAAATCGCGAATCTCCGCGCCACCATTGATAGGTGTCACGATAGAATCGTGGCAATGAATCGAAGGATGGACGACATCGAGAGCTTGGCCTAAAGAGATTACAACTTCCTTGTTCGCAACATAAGGAAGTTATTCGGGATGGTCGGAGATCTACTCAAGCAAGGAGGAGGGCGTCCAAGATGCAATTGCCCGAGGTGCCGTTGAGAACGCCGACGAGTGTCACACCCGTCTTTTATATCATTGCGACGAGGACGCCGCATAATCTAAGTATGGGGGGAAGGTGTGACGACTCGTAGATTCAATTTTGTTGATCTTTGTTTACTAGAAAGTTCGTCGTGTGAGTGTGCTTTATTTTTCGCATGTGTGAGAGTCATAGTTTAGTGTTGTGTGCTTTATTTTTCGCATGTGTGAGAGTGAGTCTTAAATTAGCGTTGAGTCATGAAAACAAAATAAAAAGAGTCTTTGTTTTTGTTGGATCGTGCAATTTTATTTATGCATTCAGTTTTACTTTATTTTCTTTAAAGCAATTGTTCACGAGCGTTGTCATGAAAATTATTTCGTATTTGTGGAGCTTAGTAGATTATTCGTCCATGTTAATACCCACACTTAAGCTTTGATCTAGCGCTTGGTTTTGATTACACTTGCGAGTAAGGCATGATTTGGAGGACTTTAATTTCATAAAAATAATAAAACCCCTACAAGCATAAGGTTGCTCAAGTTCTTGACAAGTTGAGAGTAAAAATCCTATCATCCAAAAGCTTTATTCGTTCCACCATAAGTATTGGATGTACATTGAGTTGAGTTAGGATTTCTTTCTCTTGGGAGTTTTAATTTCGAGCAATGGTCATGTCCGTATTTTTTCATCTCTGAATTGCTAGCCACGTCAATATTCGGTAATGAGAATTCCTCATTGGAACAACTCATGAGGTCTACCGGATTCCAAAACCCGAATCCGAGATTATCTTGTTTATTATCATCTTCCTTGACCACAACCCAATTGTGAGGATACGTTCTGTTTCTGCACATGATTTGTATAAAACATAACTTTAGGATGAAGAAAGGAAGGAGTGTTCAAAAGATGGACCGAATCTGACCTGGGAAAGCCCCAGGCCGGCCGGCCTATACCTCTTGAGCCGGCCGGCCTAGGCCTCTCTGGTCTCGGTTCGGGCTCCAAAAATTCAGGGAGACACTTTGGAGATTTGCCTATCTATGTTTTATAGAAAGTGTCCTATGAAAAGGTTCGGAAAAGAGAAGAAAAATTCGGGAGAAAGAAAGAGAAAAGAAAAAAATATATCAGAAGAGAAGGAAAAAATAAATGAAGGAATTCTATGGTTAGAGAAGTGCAAAGAGATATTACCTTGTTGTTTGAGAACAATATCCTCAATTCCAACCATGTGCAATCCAACAACGAGGACGATGCTTGTGCCTTGAAGTCAATCTTTTTGTATGCCTTTGCACATGTCCATCATTCTAAATCTTCTTACCCTTGAACCCTTTACATTATGAAGAAACTCTCATGATCATTGGCTCGGAAGGTAAGCAATCATTAGAAGGTTTTCTTAATTTGACAATATATGTATATACTTTGCTAAGCCTCACCTATAGCCCCACTTTATACTTGAGAGACTTTTGGGAGATGAGAGTTTGCAAATAATAATAGGATAGCCACCTATATTGAGAGACATGAAAGGACTTGTGCAAGAATTTTTGGTCTAACCTTTGTTGCAGGGTATTTTGTTTCTTAAGTAAAAAAGGAGAGAAAAACCTCCAAGGATGGCAAGAAAAGCAAGTGTTGTCGATATTCGAGTTGCCGGCTAAAGGTAAGAGTTGTGGAGTAATATTGGATGAGTTTTTAAACGCCCATGATATGATTATCCTCGCTATTCCTCTGACCTTTGTTTGAAGAAATATTGTTAGACTTGTTTGCATAAGTAAATTTTGCAGTTCGAGAACTCTTGAGCAACCCATGGAAGGATTTGGATGATTTGATTTGCTCGAGGACGAGCAAAAGCTAAGCATGGGGGGAATGTTGGCGCTCCTTAAGTATCCATTTTATTATACAATTAGGAGTTGTTTTGGTAAATTCTTCGGGATAATTCATGTACTAACCCGCCACTTGGCACCCGAACTTGACCATTTTCGATTTTGTCCAGGATTTTGGAGCATGTTGTATTTTGACAGGAATTGGGACATTTTTGGAGATGTTTTGACACATGGTTACAACTGGGCTAAGATGAGGAATAAAAGAAAGAATCAACACGCAAAAGATGGGACCGAAAGGGGCCAGAAAAGGCCCAGGCCGGCCGGCCTGGAGTCCTTGGGCCGGCCGGCCTAGCCCTTTTCGGAGCCCAATCGGTCTCGGTTTTCTTCGGCACGAAGTATGCGTCAACCCTAATCTATGTTTTACCAAAACCACCGACCATATCTGCCTATAAATACCCCGAAGCCGCCGTCAAAAAAAAGGGATCGCAGGGAGGACCGCAGAGGAGATCGCGGGGATCGCAGAGAAGAGCATCTAGAGATACATTCGAGTTAGACACAAGAGAAAGGCGACACCGGAGGCCTCATCGTCCCTCGGCGCCGCTGCAAGTTGGAGGACAGCAAGGGATCCATCCCTTGCCGGAGATTTCGTCACCATGATCGACTACGCTTCGCTTAGCTTCATGGGGTAAAGTCCTCGTTTGTTCATGGGGTTGTAAGGAGATCTTGAGTTGTAATTGCCGAATCCTTTATGAGATTGATCTATCACGATTCTTGTTGATGATGCTTTGATGCTTAATAGTTCGCGACTTGGCTTTGAGTTTGCTTTGCTCTTGCATGGTTTACTTAGATTACATCAACTATCGTGTTCTTGTTGATTCGTTACTGATTATCCTCGTGTAGTGACAGTATGCGGGAGGGAAATGTTTTGATCTTGGAACACACCTTTGGTAGATTAGATCTGTTCTTCGTTGCTTGGCGATTACATCTCTAGTGATCCTAGACCCTATGGACAAATGCTCTTCATATCTTGTGCACACATCTATCATTGCTCACTAGTCTAGATTAGATTAGATTGGTTAGATTAGATCTATTTCACACTCAAACACTCAATATAGATCTTTTACCAACATCATTAGTGCTTAGTTAAGCATAGTAATACACTTGTTCTGTGGATTGATAAACCTTGGGGGAATACTCTAAGGGAAAAGCTATACACGATCCGTGCGCTTGCGGTACGTAAATTGGCGCTTTAAGAAGCGTCAACAGGACCAGAAATGGAATGCTAGTCCCGGCAATTGGGGAAGACCATGTCCTACTTGGGACGCCCGTCATAGGATGGGGACCACTCTTGGGAACCCCACAAGCCCCACCCGAGAACCCTGAAGGGTCTACTGCCACCGTTGAAGGAGAATCTGCTGGACAACCCCTGGAAAACGAGAAACTAGAGAACGGCGAGCAAGGACTGCTCGTTCCCCTGGAGGCACACTCCGAAGAAGGCTCGCCTCGCGAGTAGCTTATCCCGAAGCCACCCTAGAAGAAGCCCCAGCCTTTTGCTTAAGTTGTACCCTTAATTGTGACCTTTGTAACCGGACGTGTAGTACCCGTTTTAGTCTTGCCCCCGTGTTGTACCCCCCTTGCAGTAATGAAGTTGTGTGTGCTTGTTGTTTGCTTGTCTGTGTGCTTGTTGTGCTTATCGGCAGAAGGTGGATTCTGCCTTTTCAAAAGTACGAACTAAATAACTTAAACATCACTTAATCCCAATCTCACAAAGACCCTACCCAATCTATAGATGGCTTCCCGAAGCGATACGAGGGCCTCCCGCAATGGGACCCCTGCAGCCGCTGGCGCGGGAGGACAGCCTAACGGGTAGAACCCTCTTCAGAACGAACAAGAAGTGAGTCAGAACGGAGGAGGAAACCAAGGAGGAACGCCACTGCCGCCACCTCCACCTTTCGGGGACTTGGCACATGCAATAAGCAATCAGACCCTCATACTGGAAGCCCTGGCCAATGCCTTCATCAACAAGCGGCAACGAGAGCATACCATGAATGACAAGCTGACAGCTTTCTTGAGGACCGAACCACCCACCATTGCAGGATCCAGCAACCCCTTGGAGGCATATGACTGGCTGCATGTGATCCTAAGGAAGCTTGAGCCGTTCGAATGCCGAGACCTAGACAAGATTCTTCTGGCAGCTCACCAACTCACCGGAACTGCCTTAGCTTGGTGGGAGAATTACTGTGCTGCTGCCGAAGACGCCACCACCATCACTTGGGACGAATTTGTGAAGGAGTTTCGTCGCTACCATATCCCCACAGCCACCATGAAGCACAAGGCAGATGAGTTATGCGCACTGCAGCAAGGAAGCATGTCCGTGGAACAGTACACCTACCAGTTCATGGAGCTTGCCCGCTATGCACTAGAAGAAGTAGACAAGGATGAAAAGAAGTAGGACATGTTCAAGAAGGGACTGAGCCCAGAACTCCGGACCTTACTTACCCCTTAGATATATCCAGACTTCAACACTCTGATGAACATGGCTGTCCTCATAGAAAGGGCCAAGGCTGAAGAAAGGAAGGAAAACAAGCGCAAGTTCCTGGAAAGTAAGGCCCGCTAGCAGGACTGTTTCCAGAAACCAAGGAGCTCCAGTTATACTGCGCCAAGATCTCAGGCCCCAATGCAGTATAGGACCCAGTCACAAGTGACAGGATCTCAGGCCCCTAACACACAGTTCAGGAGCCAGAACACCATGAAGGCCCCGCAGAGCAATGCAAGCCAAGTCACCGCCAACAACAATAATGCTAGGGCCTGTTTTAACTGCCGTGAGACAGGGCACTACATTGCCAACTGCCCATATGCCAAGAACAAGCCTGCTGCATCAGCCTTCTCCAACTCGGTGAATGGACCTAGGCCACCGGTGTCCGGAGCCAACCGTGTCCCCGTCGGCAGTAACAACAAGGGCAACAACAACGGCCAGCAGCCCTATGGACGATCCCGCGTCAACCATATCAACGCACAAGAGGCTCAGGGTGCACAAGGAGTAGTACTTGGTAAGTTCCTAGTCAGCTCAACTCTGGTAACAGTGTTATTTGATTCTAGAGCATCACACTCATTCATATCATCAAGTTTTGTGGATAAGCATAAAATACCTACAGTACTACTAAAAACACCCCTACTAACCCAGACACCTGGAGGTGACATCAAGTGTCAACTAGGTTGTTTACAGGTAAGGATCAATTTAAGTGGGGTAGAATTTCTAGCAGACCTAGTGGTACTTAAGTCTAAGGGAATAGACGTGATCCTTGGAATGTACTGGTTAAGCCTACACAATGGTCTCATATGTTGTACCGACAAGGTAGTACACCTAACGAACCCGGAAGGAGTACGAGTGACCTGCCATACCCGGGGAAGTGGACCAGATCCAATGGTTTTTAGCATGGAAGCTAAGTCCGTGGGAGAAGTCCCGGTAATAAATGAGTACCCAGATGTTTTCCCTGAAGAACTTCCCGGAATGCCACCAGATTGGGATATAGAGTTTGTCATCGACCTTGTCCCTGGAACCTCTCCGATAGCCAAGAGACCCTATAGGATGGCAGCCTCTAAATTGGCGGAATTAAAGAAGCAGCTGGAAGAACTACAATGAATTGGCTTCATCAGAGCAAGCTCGTCGCCTTGGGGAGCTCCAGTCCTATTTGTCAAGAAGAAGGATGGGAGTATGAGGTTGTGTGTAGATTACCGGGCACTGAACGAAGTTACCATAAAAAATAAGTACCCCTCCCCAGGATTGATGACCTTTTTGATCAACTAAAAGGAGCCAAGTACTTCTCCAAGATTGATTTGAGGTCAGGATATTTTCAGCTCAAGATTAGAGAAAGCGACATCCCAAAAACAAATTTTGTCACCCGTTATGGGCAGCTTGAGTTTACGGTGATGTCTTTTGGACTCACCAATGCACCTGCTTATTTCATGAATCTCATGAATAAGGTGTTTATGGATGAGTTAGATAAGTTTGTCATAGTCTTTATCGACGATATACTTATTTACTCCAAGAGTGTCCAGGAACACGAGCAACATCTGCGGGTAGTATTGGAAAAGCTGAGAGTACATAAGCTATATGCCAAATTCGGCAAGTGTGAATTCTGGCTTGAGAAAGTAGCTTTCCTTGGCCATATTCTCACCGCAGAATGAGTAGTAGTGGACCCTGAGAAGGTCGAAGCAGTCACTAACTGGCAGCAACCGACCAGTGTTAGTGAAATCAGAAGCTTTCTTGGATTAGCTGGGTATTATCGGAGGTTCATTGAAGGATTTTCCAAGATAGCTCGGCCCATGATAGAGCTGCTCAAGAAGAATAAGAAATTCACCTGGACAGAGTTATGTGAAAGAAGTTTTCAAGAATTGAAGAATAGGTTGACAACCTCCCCAGTGCTAACCCTACCGGATATTCATCGGGATTTTGTCATTTATTGTGATGCATCCCGACAAGGATTAGGATGTGTCCTCATGCAAGACGGGAAGGTAGTAGCTTATGCTTCCCGACAGCTTAGGCCTCATGAGCAGAATTACCCAACACATGATCTAGAGTTTGCAGCCGTAGTGCATGTCCTCAAGATTTGGAGACATTATCTAATTGGAAATAAATGTGAGATCTACACCGACCATAAGAGTTTGAAGTATATTTTCACCCAGCCAGATTTGAACTTAAGGCAAAGAAGGTGGTTAGAACTGGTTAAGGATTATAATGTAGAAATTCATTACCACCCTGGCAAAGCTAATATGGTAGCTGATGCCTTAAGCCGGAAATCTTATGGGCCCAAGGATACCCATTTGCAGGAAGAAATGGAACGATTAAATGTGCACATTGTCCCTCGAGGTTCCATTCGCAAGATGAGCATTCAACCCACTCTGGAGGATAAAATCAGAAAGGCCCAAAGTTTGGACAAGGACTTGATGGAAATCCGAATGTAGACTGGAGAAAATAAGGCACCAGACTTTAGAGTGGATAATGAGGAAACTTTATGGTATAAAACTAGGATTTGTGTGCCCAAGGAAGGAGACTTCCGGCACATAATTATGGATGAAGCCCATAACTCAGCATACTCCATCCACCCAGGATCCACCAAGATGTATATGGATTTAAAACAAAAATATTGGTGGAAGGAAATGAAGGCGAATATTGCACGGTTTGTCGCCCATTGTGATACTTATCAAAGGATCAAGGCCGAACATCAGAAGCCAGCAGGATTGTTGCAACCTCTACCCATCCCGGTTTGGAAATGGGATGAGATAGGAATGGACTTTATAGTAGGTTTGCCCAGAACCCAGAGAGGACATGACTCCATATGGGTAATAGTGGACCGACTCACTAAAGCGGCTCATTTCATACCCGTGCGGACCAATTACGGTGGAGAAAAGCTAGCTAAGCTTTATGTGGAAAACATAGTAAAGTTGCATGGTGTGCCTAGCAGAATTGTTTCAGATAGAGGGACCCAATTCACCTCTAGGTTCGGGAAAAGTTTGCATAAAGCTATGGGCACCAAATTGGATTTCAGCTCCGCCTATCACCCACAAACGGATGGCCAAACAGAAAGGGTAAATCACATTGTGGAGGATATGTTTAGAGCATGTGTCCTTACCTATGGCAAGGATTGGGAGCAGAGTTTGCCCTATGCGGAATTTTCATACAACAACGGTTATCAAGCAAGCTTGGGCATGTCACCATTTGAAGCTCTTTATGGGAGAAAATGCAGAACTCCCCTGATGTGGTCAGAAGTTGGAGAACATGCCCTAGTTGGACCCGCACTCATAAAGGAAGCGGAAGAAAGAGTGGCTGAAATTAGAGAAAAGCTGAAGGCCGCCCAATCTCGACAGAAGAGCTACGCAGACAAGAAGAGACGAGAAATAAACTTCAACTCGGGAGAGTTCGTCTACCTTAAGGTTTCACCTATTCGAGGAACTCGAAGATTTCAAGTACAAGGAAAGTTGGACCCGCGGTACATTGGACCGTACCAAGTTCTGAAGAAAGTCGGAGCCATAGCATACCGTCTGTAGCTACCAGATGGAATGTCAGATATACACCTGGTGCTTCATGTCTCACAACTAAGAAGGTGTTTGAGGGTGCCCGAGACAGAACATGTGCCGGTAGAAGCGATAGATTTGCAACCAGACCTGCAATGCCAGGAAATACTGGTCAAGATCCTGGACACTATCACTAAAAGGACAAGGAACTCAGAAGTACAGATTTGCAGAGTTCAGTGGAGCAGACACGGAGTAGAAGAAGCTACATGGGAGCGTGAAGATGCCCTGAAGAAAGAGTTTCCCCATATGTTTAGGAGCCAGCCGAATCTCGAGGGCGAGATTCATTTTAAGTGGGGTAGGTTTGTGACATCCCGAAAAATTTACCAAAATAAATCACGCGCTAAAAATAATTTTCAAAACTTTTTCATCGTTGAGCTCAATCGTTCCCTAAACCCCTCCTGTCCGAACTCCAAATTCCCTGGCGATCCCGCTGACCCAACACCCAATTTCAATCGCCGTCCCATCCTTTTCTTTCCGCACAACATGCTGCGCGTCGCCGACAGGCGCGCGTGCGCGTCCGATCGCGGTCGCCGCCGCGAAATCCGCCGGCGCGATCTCTTTTCCTCTCTCTCTTTTTCCTCTCTCTCCCTTTTTCTTTTTTCCTTTTTCCCTCCCTCTCCCTTCTTCCTCCCTCTCCTCTGCTGCGCCCTCCCCCGCACACACAGCACGGCGCCGTGCAGAGCATGACGCCGCCCTCCCCTCCCCTGCTCGCCTGCCCCACACGTCGTGCTCCTTTACCTGCCCATGCGCGCGCCCCTGCCCATGTGTGCGCCCCTGCCCACGCGCACCACACGGCCGCGCCGCTCGCCGTGCCGCTCGCCGCGCCGCTCGCCGCGCTGCTCGCCGCTGCCGCCTCGTCCCGCCGCCCCCACACACTGCACGCACACGAACCTGTGCTCCACACGCTTTCCACGCGGCCGCGCCTCCCGTCGACCGTGCACCGCCACTGCCTTCCTGTGCCGCCTCACCGCTTGCTCCGCCGCACTGCAGAGCACAGCGCCCCGCCTCGCCGCTCGAGCCGCACAACCCAACACTGAGCACAGTAGCCGGCCCTCCACGTGCTCGTCCTCCCCTGCGCGTCCTCCCCTGCCGAGCCGTCGCGTCGCCGCCACGAATCGCGCGGCGCGACACCGAGCGCCATTAAGGCTCACTGCTCACCGGCCTACGCCGCACCCCGCCCGTTCCACCGCCTTACCCTGCCTATAAATAGGCCTCCGCGTCGCTCCCGAGCTCCACAACGCCGACCGCAACCCCTAGCCCTCTCCCAAGCCGCGTAGCACCGCCGCGCCAAGCTCTAGAGCCGGCCGCTGCCCGCCACAGTCGAGCCGCCTCTCTGAGCCGTCTCCGCCCAAGGTGAGGGCAAGGATAGGACCTCCTCGACCTCCACGATCCCTCCGACAACCGCATGTCCCCTCCCCGAGCCCACAGTGCCGCCTCCTCGTCCACCTCCGGCCATCTCCGCCGGCCACCGTGGCCACGCCACCACAGGCCGCCTCGGCCCGACGCAAGTGGGGGAATCAAACCCCCTCAGCCTCCTCAAGCTCTTCCCCTCCTCTTTGGCCGCCCTTGGGCTCCCAGGCCGCCGGCCCCAGGCCGTCGCCAGCGCGCCGCCCCCTCCCCTGTTCTTCGGGAAGAGAGGGAGGGAGAAGAAAGGGCTATTTTGCCCAAAAGCCCCTCCCTTTCCTACTATTCTATTAAGAGTCCTTCCACTCTCTGGTCTTTTTTGCAAAAGAAACCCTCTCCTTTATTATATCCAAAATAAACCCTTCCACTATATAAACATATTTATAAATATGCCCCTGCCTCTTTCCGGAATAGTCTAAATATTTTCCAAAATTCTATCCAAGTCCTTTCTCTCCCAAAATAATTACAAACATGTCCCTGAATCCTTATTTAACCCCTGGACCCTTCTTTAATTCGTCATTTTATGCACCAAAAATCCTCTGATCGACCTGAAACTTTACCATGCCATTTCTAACATAATTTTGGCCATGCCATTTGAAAACAACCCAAAAATATTACCCCTATCTCCATATCTTAATTGTTTTCAATTCGAGCTCAACGATAAAATCTTTATTTCTTTTTCTTGATTGTATGCTTACCCATCCAGATTACAGGGTAATGTGTTTGTAACATCACAAATATGTAATGCATCCATCACCTTTCTTTTTTTGACATGCTTCACGCAGTCACAGGTTTCTTGCATTCTTCTCTTCTTGAGACATTGCTGCATACCTCGCTCTCTCCCTTTCTCGCTTACGGTGCTTATTATCATTGTTTGTTGACTATGAATTGGGTGCGCTCTCAGCCCCTGCGGAGTAAATAGCAGAACATATATATATATATTCAATGCTTCCATCTTTCGAATGCAATTAACCCCTATGATCATGTTTATTCATTAGTTACCTCCATTGTTGTGGTTTGTCAGATCATCAAATGGAGCGCGAGAACAATTTTTCTCCATGGAATTCTTTTGTCGAACTTTGCTGGAAACACAAGGTTTATAGTATTATTGATAAACTTAATATCCGTATCATTATGTTTTGAAACACGAGTAGTTGATCAAAAGAAATCATGGAGTAAACTTACAGTTGTTGTTTCTCAAATATTTGGTTAGGATGCGATCAATCAGTCCTTGCCAAGAGCTGCAAATGTTATACACCAGTCATTTCCACGACAAATGAAATGCTATACACCAGTATTTGCTAAACAGGAACGATTATTGCTTTGCTTATAAAGAGAACCGGTATAACCTTGTCATTGAAATGAATAGAACATGAAAAAAAGCATTTGACAGATTTCAACTTATGATCAAGCTGGCGAAAAATGAAATATGAACAGATTACCTTTGGTCTCCTTGTATTGTCAGAATTGAAGTTGACCTCTATTACAAAACAACAATAGTTGACCCTGCATACATTTAACCATTTTTAGTTACAAAACCAGGGTATAAAGTTTGTGCGGAGAAAATAATAAGAAAACCTAGGAGAAAAGAATCAGCCAATCTCGTATCTTGTGCTGGAATGTATGACTTGGCGCAGATATTTAAGGTTTATCTATGTATAATCTACTTCATGTGTCGCCTTATAAGTTGACATAGGTATCATACCTTGTCTGACTAATGCCTCATCTTACCAAGAAATGGGGTAGTTTTGTTTAACAGTGACAATTTAAATTTAGTTGGAGAACAATAGCACATGATAAATTGTAACAAACACAAGCAAGTTTCCATGACCTTCACCCTTGAAAATAAACCTTTTGGAGCATCTATTGTGTATGAACCTGAGTACTGGAACCTCATCATTCATGCTCATCGATCATTTCATTTAGGACGGCAAACTGAAAATCAGGCAGTGAAAAATATTTTTCACATAGTTATGTTTGTAACTTATTTCTGAGATTGGCTGATGCTGAGTTTGCTTGCAGCAAGGAGATAAAGTCTATATAGACAGGCATATGAAAACAATCAAACCAGTATCATGCCAAACAGATCTACAAAACAAACAATAGTTGATTCCATATTTTCTTATTCAATCAATATGAACACTGGGGTTCCATTCTTGACATTTGCAATCAATATGATGTGGCATTATCAATTAAAGATGGTTTGAGGCCTGGTTCTATTTATGACGCAAATAATAGTGCTCAGTTCGCAAAACTATTGACTCAAGGAGAACCAACACGTCGAGCATGGGCATGAGGTGACAATAAAAAACTTGTTCTGATTATACTGAAATATAAACATGGTTACTGCCTTAAAAAACTTGGGCTCTAATATAATACAAACTATGCTTTAAAAATATCATTTCATTGTTATCATCTTTTTGTCAAACACCAAAATTCCTTTTGCAAAGGTCCTCCCAAGTTCTGATCCAATGATTCAAACTACAGTTTAGTGGGCTGCTGGGTCCTCTCAAGTTCTGATCCAATGATTCAAACTACAGTTTAGTGGGCTGCTGATTTGGGCTTTGCGTTTAGTGGGCTCACTGTTGGAGAACGGCACATTAGTGCCGGTCACAGGACGGCTTAGTGCCGGTCCCTGTGGCCGGCACTAAATGGCCGGCACTAACGTGACAGACGTTAGTGCCGGCTACTCTGACCGGCACTAACGTGCGTATGTTAGTGCCGGTCCGTAATACCAGCCGGTACTAACGTGCCCGCCCCCGCCCGAGTCCTGACAGCAAGGTTAGTGCCGGCTGATATTACTAGCCGGCACTAAATGTTTTTTCTTCTTTTTGTTTCTTTTCTTTTCGTTTTTATACGTATGGCTATGCGTATTTCTAGCGTATGTGACTACATAGTCGTACTCTTTGCATTGCATAGTATTATTAGAACAGAATATTACACTAACATTATATATTTATATATATATATTTGTCATGTATGGAACACTTAGGAATTCAAAAGTACATGAGATATTACAAATTATTGCGCACATCAACTATAATAACGTATCAGCTTCCTCGTCGTCGGATCTTCTTGGGCGACGCTTAGACGGAGATCGCCATGAAATTCGCCCTTAGGATTTATGACTTCATCGAGTAGAAATCCGCATATAGCTTCTTGAATTGCTCTGATCCGAGCGATTTCAATGAGTTCTTCTTTCATCCGCCAACGCTGTCACATTTTTCAATAAAAACATGAGAATAAAAAATAATGAATTAAAATAATGAGCAGATGTGATTGTGCTCACGTACATTGAATGCCTCCACTGTCATTTGCCCTTTTTCACTTGCAAAAGAGTTGATCCACTCGCATACGTAGTATCCACATAAGTTGTTTCCTTGGCCCTGTCTCCAACACTATGGACAAACGTGGGTTACGATATAGAATTTTTCTGATGTTTATTGCGAATGACATTAGTAGCGAGAGTATATTCATACCGGAAAATCAGTCACCCAATGAAGAGGCTCGATTTCACCTATGGGCAAGCCTATGTGTTTGTGGAGGTAGCGACCCCATGCAGTATTTACCACCTCGATGATATCTTGGTACTTTGATTTATCTTGCCTTAACGAGTCGTACACCAAGACCTTGTGCTCCTCAATCCGAATACAAAGCAATATCCAATGAAAGCTGTGCATATACATACGCATAACCAATTAATGTTGATTATAATAGTTATTAAATAGTATTATTAATACGAAGGGATTGAAAAAAAAGTCTAACAAAGAACGACTCACTGATGGTTGTATGGCAAGAGAATGAAGGGACACATGCTATTTTTACGCAACCCCCTGTATATAACATTGACTATGTCTCCAGGATTTAGCGCTAGCGATTTCTCGTGTATAATATCGGGGTCGAAGAACCCGACGTTATGGAAGTTCTTCTTTCGGCAAATTTGAATTTTTGACCTACGGGACACAAGAAAAACGGGGATCAGTCAACACACAAGGCTAAAATAATGAAACGAGAGACAATACTTACATGCACCATACACTGACGAGGGACTTGTGAAGGGCATCTTGATGGTATAAATCGTAGAGTGATGCAAACTCGATATATACATCATCTGCCCCCCGCCAGAAATGCTCATCTTTAATCCGAGCTGGGAACATCTCTAATTTACAAGCTTTAGATTGCACGGCATACCATTTGTGTAACTCGGCCATTCTCGTTGGTAGGAATGGTAGCAACTCTGGCCATATCAAAGGTTCACCAAGTACAAATTTTTTCCTGCCGCGGGCATTCTGTAGGGCCTCCCCAAGCAATTGAGCCCTTGTTAGATCAGTTTGCAATATCATCCCAGCCATGGTCAACGGATCTCTTGATTCATCGGGACAGTCTTCATGCGGCACTATCAACGGAGGGATCGATTGTTTGGACTGCTCTCCGAGCTGGGGAACGGTCTTTGCATTAATCAGGCGATTCTTGGGGTTGCTGTAGCACTTTCTGATCTGCCGATCATAATCCGACTCTCTTTCTTTCTCCTTGGTGGGATCTTTAATGAAGTGTTTAACAAAGTGTGCCTTTGCAACCGGATCTATTTCTGGCTTCTTGTTCGCAACCTCCCTCAGTAGCTTGCGCTTCAGCAAGAAGGTTTGAAACGATTCTTCTGCCTCTTCCTCTTCTGGAGCCTTCTTTTTCTTCTTTCTTTGCTGCTTTTGAGATGGCTGGACCGAAGGTACCATGTATGCCTTCTGTCGCTGACTCTGATTCTGTTGTGCGGCCTGTGATGATGCCGGAATTGGCTCACTTTGTGCGGCTGGTGATGGCGGATCCATGCTGGGGTCCCGTGCAGGCGGTGGAGAAGGTGGGCCAACACTAGGATTCCTGTCAGCTGGCGTTGGTGATCGTTGCCTTGAGCACCGAGCGGAATCTGTGTCTGCTTGCACCAATCTTATATCGCGCTTTGGCCACGCGATCCATGTGTGTACGGCATGTTGTAGTTCTGTTTCTTTAGGACTTATAGGGATCGGGAGGTCCATGTCTTCCCAGCATTCTTCAGTAATTCGGTCAACAAAGACTCTGGCGAATCCTTCAGGAATCGACTGGCAATGTATTGTCCCGCCCTGTTCTTGGACTTCCGCATAACCCTCAGCACAAACTTTAAGCTTTTTCCCATAAAGAACCAGAAGCTCACATTGGGTCCTAACGGTGATGTCGTCAATGGGGTCCCTCGGCCTATCGGCACCCAAATTAGGGTGCTCCGTGGAAGCAACACTGCTACGACGCTGAGAAGAGGGGCTGATCTCCACATTGGCAGCTGGTTGGTCCGAGCGTTGCCCAACTGCCGCCTCAAGTGACATTATCCGGTTTTCTAGGCTATGAATCTTCTCAGCCACTAGTGCCTTGCTTCTGCATCGGCTTCGGTAGGTTTCGAGATCTCCGAAAAAGCCATATTTCCATGGAACTACGCCCACGCCTCGGGTCCGTCCAGTGTGTTCCGCATTCCCAAGAGCGTAAGTCAGCTCGTCATTCTCTCTGTTGGGCTGGAAGGTTCCTTTTTTGGTACGCCTCATTGCGTCCTCGAGTCTTTGGGCAGCCTCTCTTAGTACGTCGCTAGTCACAAACATTCCAGTGTCGGGGTCTAGTGTGCCTCCATGAGCATAGAAGTAATACCTTGCTCATTTGGGCCAACTCAAGGTTTGCGGTACGATTCCTTTTACAATTAAATTATTTTCCATCTTTCCCCATTTCGGAATGGCAACCTTATAACCTCCGGGCCCAAGTCTATGGAAGTTTTTCTTTTTGCTAGCATTCATTTTGCCTTGAATCGAGGCTGCCATGCTGTCAGCACTGTGCTTATAATTCATGAATTCATTCCACCACTCTCGTTGCTTCTTCCAGACTTTATCAAAATCTAGTGTGAGGCCCTTGTTGAAAAAGTTTGCCACCAATTTTTTCTTGAACGAGGCGAACTGAATTGCCATCTTCTTAAATGCCCATCCCTTTATTTTGTCAGCTTTGCCTGGGGGAAAGTTGAAGTGCAACGACACCTCTTTCCATAACAAATCTTTCTCTGAATCTGGCACGATATCTTCAGGTCGATCAGAGACTTTATTTCTCTTCCAAAGCTTATACTTTATGGGGACGGATTCCCTAACAAGATATCCCAATTGATTTACAAATGTTGTCTTAATTTGACCAGGAGCTAGTGGCTCACCGGTTGCTTCGTTGATCTCCGTGATGGTCGTACATCCTACCATCTTCCTCTTGGAGCCACGTTTCCGTTTAGGCTTCGTCGATCCTGATGCCTGAAAGAATCGCAAATTTATCAAGCGGGTTGCTAGCAACTAGTGGACGTCGCAGCAGGTATGCGTAACCTTCATAACCCGCAAGCAAGGGTTCCAGATCAAAAATTATCATGATATTAGGTAACTTATTGACTGAAACATTCATAAGAATTTGCTTATCACTGTCTTTCTGTGCATCAAGCAACGCCTGACCTAGATCGTCAGGTGGCTCCTCTTGTGCAACATTTGCTTCACCCTCATCCATTGGTTCATCTTGAAAGCCACCTGCTTCATGAACCCATGCCCAATCTGGAAGATTGTTATCACCATCGTCATCTTCTTCATTATCTTCCATCATAACTCCAACTTTGCCGTGTTTAGTCCAAAGGCTATAGTTACTCATGAAACCATTCAAGGCCAGGTGATTCCATAGAGTATCTCTTTTTCGAAATTCCTTTTTATTTTCGCAAATACTGCATGGACAACACATTAAACCCTTTGGCGACCTATTTGCCATTGCCGCCTTGAGAAAAGAATCTAAACCCTGAATCCACGCCGAGGTGCTCCGGCTTCCGTGCATCCATTGCCGGTCCATCTGTACAAATTAAAAAAATCATGCTCATTATCCCTAAAAAGTAAAAACAGGTTACTATGAAGTAATTCAAAAAAAATGTAAATGTGTCATAGGCCACCTATCTAGTAAATTTAAACTAAATAGCAAAATAAATTGGCACAATAACATATACACATGTCACCATGAAATAATTCAAAAAAAACATTCTAAATGTGTGATAGTCAAACTATATAGTAATCATTCTCTAAAAAGCAACAAATCAATTCTACCTTGCTCAAATTAATGAACAAATTAATAAATCATGCCCATTTTCCCTCATCCTTAAAATCCTTAAAATTTTGCATAATAACATATATATACATGTCCCCGTGAAATAATTCAAAAAAATCATTCTAAATGTGTCATAGTCAAACTATCTAGAAAACCTTCTCTAAAAAGTAACAAATTGATTCTATTTTGCTCAAATTAATGAACAAATCGGAAAATTATGCTCATTTTTCCTCAACCCTAAAATCACTATTTTCTTTATCTAGAAAGCATGAAACAAAAAATAAACACCGTGAAAGAAGCTACTAACTTTTGGTGCACTTGGATGGGTGAAATCCTCACAAATTTGGAGGGAAATGGGCAGCACCTCCCCTCTAACACGCCATGAGAGAGAGGAGGAGCTCGGCCAAATGAAATGGTCGGGCTGGGGAAGAAGGAGTGCCTGGCTTATGCGGGGCAAGTTAGTGCCGGTTGGTGGCTTTAGCCGGCATTAAGTGTGTACGTTTAGTGCCGACTAGAACTATCAGCCGGCACTAATATGCAATTGACCAAGTTAGTGCCGGCTAGAATTCCCAGCCGGCACTAACGTGTCTTTTGACCATTGTGGCAGACGGGCTGACCGTTGGGGGATGGCACGTTAGTGCCGGCTGGAGTTTCTAGCCGGCACTAACGTGCCCGCTTTGTACGGTTCATGCACGTTAGTGCCGGCTCCTGTTGGACCGGCACTAACGTTTACCATTCTCCAACAGTGGCTGGTACCTAATTTGTTTAATAGGCTTGCTGGTCTAAACAAAATAGGGTGGGTGAGGGTCACGGGAATGAACAGGGACGTCGTCCTTTTTCCCTGTGCTACCATGGGACCGAGCACGAGCTCTTTGAGCTTTGCCGGAACGGCGCTCCCAACCTCCGTTCTCGAAGGCGAGGGCATGGGAAGAGAGAGAGGAGGGTGTGGGGATTCCACTTTGGCAACTTTGGGCATGGGAAACGTGGTTGTTTACGGCGGCCACAGCAGCCATGGCCATGATGGCCGCACGCTCGTGGAGAGCTCTCCTTGGGCAGGGAGAGGGGCTGGCGCGAATTGGGGCAGGGAGAGGAAGGTGTGGAGAAGCTCACTGTCAAGCCAATCGAGCTGCGGTGGTCGAACGCCGGAGATCGACGAGGGGCTGTCCTCTGTACAAAACAGAGGAGAAAAGTGAAATAAGAACAGCATAAGAGTATATGAAATAGATATACCCATGTGAATCGTGAATAAGTTGATCAAATTTAGTGTTTTCCATTTTAGGATGCTTTTGGTGTTGAGAGCCGGAAAGTTAAAATGCTTATTGCGAAGGAGGGGCGACCCCTCTTGGCTGACAAATCGAATCCACCACGACTCACCAAATGGAGGAAGAAGGATCAGCGAGGAAAGCGAAGCAGACTCACCAAAGGGAACGTGTGAGAACCGTCCAATTTGCACTTGGTTTAAGTGAAAATTATTGATTAATCCATTAAGATGAGAGTTAACACGTGTCCGTGTCTCGACACGTCACATGTTAATTCACATCTTAGAGACACTTAATCAACACAATTCACCTAAAACGACCGCAAATCCGGTAGTCCCAGTACGTGTTTGCCACATGCCCAGGATTAAGCACACGTGCCGTTATACAAGCACGTACATTGCCGATGATCCACAAAGAGCAGTTTTACACATTTAATATTACAAGTTCGATATAGGTGGGTTCAAACTTCCTTTACAAGTCTTTGGCTCACGAAAGACATATTAAACCGAAACTTAAAGTTTATTGTATTTACATACTCTCACGGAGTTCGGCTACGATAAAAACATACCTAAGATAATGGTGTCTTGCTCAAGGACACCATCATAGCCTCAACGACCTACTCCCCCCCCCCCCCCCCGCACTAGGATCGGCGGGGTAGAAGTGGCCGAACACCACTTCTGACTCACCTGCAACTAGGTTTAGAAAGTAACCTGAGTACAAAAGGTACTCGCAAGACTTACGCGATTAAATAAACAAGGATCATGCAAAGGCTCAATTAAAAGCTTTAAGATTAAGTAATTATTGCATAAGCAAGAGCTTCCTAAACTATCACCTAGTAAAATTAATTAATCTTGCCCAACCCCAAACAATTTTAGTTGATTAAGAGAGTAATATAATCTATAATTGATCATAACTGTAACATTAACCATTCCCATCATAACCGAAATTCTACGAGGAGTTCATGGGATAAAGAGCTTGCTCATAACCGAGAGCGCGGCAATTCGAATTGATTATAACCTTGCAAGGGTGTACTACTTTACCCACACGACGCAAGGACCATGCGACTCACCCAACCCGCTAAAGTTGGATAAGGGGGAACTCGCGTCAACCGTTCCCAACAAGGCTCAATCATTGAAATTTTCACACCTAGCTTACGCGTAGAGACTTAGTTTCCACTGGGGACATCTCTAAACTTTCCTACACATAGGTCCACCCGGGGACACCTCTAAGCCTCTCTACATAGCCCTTAGCCACATATCTAGGACTACACATCAATGATCAAGTCAAAGAAGGTAATTGGCTCATCCGTACCATTATATTGGATATCTGGTAGCACAGAAAGGTGCTCAAAACCGACGTCATCTACGGACGGTCCTTAATCGGTCCAAGCAGACTATGCCCATATGACTTCATTCTCTAGGCCCTACCTTTCCGCTCGAACCTTAATATTGCATTCCACTTGCCCTAGTTGCTCGAGTGCAATCAAGGATAATCAGGTAAGTGTGATACTCCAAACCATTCCTTTCTAGCAAGCAATATGAGTATTCTAAGAAGGACTAAGCATCTAGTCAGATTAAGATATTAACTATCTAACTGGTACCAAGGATATGGACAAATGAATCGAGGAAGGATAATGCATGAAAATAGGTACAAGAATGCAATACGTACATAGTATATATAACCCAACAATACCCAAGTGAGATAACTAAACTAATCAAATTAAATAGGTGCAAGGGATTATGCTTAGATGCTTGCCTTGGATAGATTCGGGCTCGACCACGAACTGGACTCCGATTTCAGGCTCAACGGACTCAGTGGGCTCCACGGGTTCGTTCTCCGACGGTTCAGTCACTATAATGCATGAATGAGATGCCAGAATTAGCATGATGCCATGATTGTGCAAGAAATGCTATGCATGAAATGAGATGCATGCATTAGTGTGATACCCTAGATTATGCAAGGGTGATAAGACATGAATAATGAATGGCACATATGCGATGATGCACAAACATAACACACGCGATGATAAACAATCACTATCGTACACGCGAACAGAAAAGCTAGATCAAGAATAAGCAAATGAACTTATACAGCAAGCATAAATCACAAATTAAATTGAATATGTAGAGGACATTACAAGGAACTCATGAAAATTGTATTTACATCAAAAGCATTTTCCTAGAATTAATCATAAATATATTAATTTTCAGCTACTCTAAACAAGATAAATCAGAAAAGGCATGTAAGCTTAACCAAACAAATCCAATAAAATTACCATAGATACTAGGCATGAATACAAAGCTAACAAAACTAGATTTGCCATTTTATCACTTTCCAGCAAAAAGTTCTACATTAAACCATTTTCGGATAGAGCATACGAAAACACACTAAAACCTTAACAAACAGCAAGGCAACATGCAAAATAATATTTTTTCTAAGTAGATCTAAACCAGAGGAATCCAACAAAATAAGTTTCACATTTTTCTTTGCTATACATGAATTTCTATGGATTTTAGAAGCTAAAAGCTAATTTATGCATAAAAGAAAAATATACTTTACACCAAAGCCCCTGGACTTTTCTAGAATTGCGCAGCACTATTCTAAACTAATCATATGGGTCACAGGCTTTGCAAAAAGGCCCCTGCACTTTTACCTATTGCTGCACGAGGTCCCTATGGAGGTCAGCGGCGGTCCGGGCAAAAATCCGGCGAGGTGGTGGCCCGCCGGCGGCGATGGAGGGGTGGAGGAGCATGAGGGAAGCGAGGGCTACCCGGGGGTGTGCTTGGTTGGGGTCGGGTACGGCCGGAGGTGGGGGCGCAGCGTGAGCAGCAGCTCGGCGGTGGTGCGGGCGGCGCTCCGGCGAGCTTGGGCGAGCGGGATCGACGGGGTCGGGGTGAGGAGCTTCAGGGGGCCGAGGGCAAGCGGGTTTGGGGGTTGTTGGGGGTCGGCGCGGGCTCGAGCGGCGGTTCGGCATTGAGGGGCGAGCGGCGGTTCGGCATTGAGGGGCGAGCGGCGGCCATGGCGGCGAGACAGAGCAGCATGCGGCTCGAGCAGGCGGGCGGCGAGCGGGGCGGAGCGGCACGCGGCGAGTTCAGCTCACGGCCGCGGCCGATGAAGAAATGACACTTGTTATGAGGAACTTCAAGAAGTTCATGAAGAAGAAGTTTCACAAGAAGGATGACTATGACAAGAAGAAGCCAAATCGTAGAAGATGCTATGAGTGCAAGGAGTTAGGGCATTACATTGCCGATTGCCCTAGACTCAAGAACAAGGAAAATGAAGAAAAGAAATACAAGGAGAAGAGCAAGGACTTCAAGAAAAGATATCAAGGTCGTGCTCATGTGGGTGAAGAGTGGGAGTCAAGCCATGAAGAATCTGACAAGGAAGGTGTGGCATCACTTGCCATAACAAAGAACACAAGATGACTCTTCAACAACATCTCCGATGATGAGGATGACACTCACTTTTGTCTCATGGCAAGAGGCAAAAAGGTACAAGCAACATCCTCTTTCACTTCTCATCCATCCTCTACATCAAGTAGTGTAGAAAATGATTTTGATGAAAAAGAAAAACAACATGAGGTTTATATGATCAAAGAATTTGGTAAGAAAGGTTTTAAAGAAATTAAAAAGCTTATGGAGAAATTGGAGAAAAAGAAAGAGACACTCGATAGGCAAGAAGACTTGATCATCCAAGAAAAGGAGAGAAACCTTACCTTAGAGAAGTCCCTTGCCGAGGAAAGAGCTAAAGTAGAGAAATTATCCATTGACTTGTCTTTGGCTAATGACTCTAATAAGAGGTTGATGAAGGAGAACACATTGGCTAGTGATTCTCTAGCTTCCCTTAAGGTCACTAATGGTGAACTTCAAAATAGCTTATGAAGCTTGACGGTCAAATACAAAGACCTTGAAGTAAACCATAAGGTCCTTTTGGAAAGCACAAAAACCCATTCCAAGGCAATTCCTAACTCCAATGTCTCCACAAGTGAAGGATGCTCCAAATGCTATAAATTTGATGTACAAGCTTGTGTTGCTAACATAGCAAAGCTAGAGGAGTTGATCAAAGCCAAAAATCTTGAAATCAAAAGGCTCAACATGATAGTCAAGAACAGCTATGAAGGTAATGTGAAGCCCAAGCCCATGGTCATTTACAAGGATGGTAGATATCCTACCATTAAGGACAGGTTTGGCCACTACAAGGGAGCAAAGGTAAATGAGAGAAAGGTGGTCAAAGGCAAGGAAGTCCTTTCTTTCACCAAGGGTGGTAATCTTGGTGAATTGATGGATATAGCACATGGAGTGACCCCCTTGATCTCTACTTTAAACAAAAAGAAAGTAGAAGCTCCCATCAAGTACGAGAGCACCATGCATGAGCCTTCACCAAGCTACACTTCGGATTACATGGTGACTATGGATCACAATAGCAAAATCGTAGTCAAGTATGTTGGGGCCTACACAAAGAAGAAGATTCTAAGGAGTGTGTGGGTTCCCAAAATATATCCATCTATCCTACAAGGACCCAAATCTATTTGGGTACCTAAATTCCAAGCATAATTTATTTTGTAGGAATATTCCTCCGATGGCACCACTTGGTTGCTTGATAGTGGATGCTCAAATCATATGACCGGAGAGAAGAATTTGTTCACCTCGATTGAATATGACAACGTTCCAAAGGAAACAATTGTCTTTGGAGATAATAGCAAGGGTGAGGTAATTGGATTGGGTAAGATTGCTTTAGCTCATGACAATTCAATTACAAATGTTTATCTCATTGAATCCTTGGGGTACAATTTGTTGTCCGTCTCACAACTTTGTGGTATGGGCTACAATTGCCTCTTTACTAACGAGGGTGTGACCGTCTTTAGAAGGGACAATTTCTTTATTGCCTTTAAGGGTCAATTAAAAGGCAAAGTCTATATTGTAGACTTTTCAACGGAAAAGGTTGAGCCCAAGACTTGTATGGTGGCAAAATCCGACATGGGTTGGCTATGGCACTACCGACTAGCCCATGTTGGAATGAGGAACTTGGCCAAGCTTCAAAAGGAAGGGCACATCCTAAGACTAACCAATGTTGTGTTTGAGAAAGATAGGTTGTGTAGCGCATGCCAAGCCGGGAAGCAAGTTGGTGCTCCACATCCCGCCAAGAACATCCTCACTTCAACAAGGCCGCTAAAGCTTCTACACATGGATTTGTTTGGACCCATCGCTTATATAAGCATTGGCGGTAACAAATATGGTCTTGTAATTGTTGATGATTTTTTCCGCTTCACTTGGGTTTTCTTTTTGCAAGATAAGAGTGAAGCTCAAGGGATAGTCAAGAAATTCATAAGAAGAGCCCAAAAATGAGTATGAGTTGAAGATCAAGCATGTTAGAAGTGACAATGGCTCGGAATTTCGGAATACAAATATTGAAGAATTTTTTGATGAAGAAGGAATCAAGCATGAATTCTCCACTCCATACACTTCTCAACAAAACGGCATTGTGGAGAGGAAGAATAGGACCTTGATCGAAGCCGCAAGAACCATGCTTGATGAGTTCAAGTTCCCGGATAGTTCTTGGGCTGAAGCAATCAACACCGCTTGCCATGCAATCAACCGCCTCTACATCCACAAGTACTTGGGCAAGACTCCATATGAGATAATCACCGGTAACAAACCTAAGGTGCATTACTTTTGAGTTTTTAGTTGTAAGTGTTCTATACTTAACAAGAAAACCAAAACCTCAAAGTTTGTAGCAAAGGTAGATGAAGGCTTTCTACTTAGTTATGGTACTAACGAACATTCCTATCGTGTCTTCAACAAAACCACCGGTTGTGTTGAGGTCACAATAGATGTGAAATTTGATGAATCCAACGGATCTCAAGTAGAGCAAGTTGATAAGAACCTTGTAGATATGGAGGAACCACAAAGTGTATCAATCATGAGGATGGGCTTGGGTGAAGTGCGACCACGTGAATCAAGCACTCAAGCCCCGATTGAGCAAAGAAACAAGAATCAACCATCATCATCAACAAGAATTGAACCACCAAGCTCTCAAGTCCCTCAAGATCATAGTCAAACTCTTGGTGATGATCAAGATCAAGGCAATGATCAAGGGGGAGCTCAAGTAGAAGCAACTCGAGGAGATGCACCTAGAGTTGATAATGATGATGATGGTGGACCAATTCAACCTCAATATCAAATGCCACACCCAAGAGTCCATCAAAGCATTCAACGGGATCATCCCGTTGACAACATACTTGGGAGTATTCGAAGAGGGGTAACTACTCGTTCTTGTTTAGCAAGTTTTTGTGAACATTACTCGTTTGTATCCTCTTTGAAACCTCTTAAGGTAGATGAAACACTTGGTGATCCAGATTGAGTAATGGCTATGCAAGAAGAGTTGAACAACTTCACAAGTAATGAAGTTTGGGAATTAGTGCCAAGACCCAAGCAAAATGTCATTTTAACCAATTAGGTTTTCCGGAACAAGCAAGATGAACATGGCATTATCACAAGAAACAAGGCTAGATTGGTTGCTCAAGGTTTCACTCAAATTGAAGGATTGTATTTTGGTGAAACTTATGCTTCGGTGGCTAGGCTTGAATCAATTCGGATATTGCTAGCCTATGCCGCTCATCATGATTTCAAGTTATATCAAATGGATGTCAAGAGTGCCTTCTTGAATGGACCACTCTCCGAGCTAGTCTATGTAGAGCAACCCCCGACCTTTGAAGACCCCAAGCATCCCGACTACGTGTACAAGCTCCATAAGGTGCTCTATGGGTTTAAGCAAGCTCCTAGAGCATGGTATGAATGCCTTAGGGAATTTCTTCTCAAGAACGGCTTTGTAATGGGCAAAGCCGATTTTACTCTCTTTGCTCAAAAAGTAGATAAAGATCTCTTTGTTTGCCAAATTTATGTTGATGACATTATCTTTGGTTCTACTAATGAAAAGTTTTGTAAAGAGTTTAGTAGGATTATGCCCAAGAGATTCGAGATGTCCATGATGGGTGAATTGAAGTTCTTCCTTGGTTTTCAAATCAAGCAAATAAAGGAAGGGACTTTCATATGTTAAACTAAATATACAAATGATATGCTTAAGAAGTTTGACATGGCCGATGCTAAACCCATCAAGACTCCCATGGCTGTGAATGGACATCTTGATCTAAATAAAGATGGAAAATTCATGGATCAAAAGGTATATCGCTCCATGATCAGTTCTTTGCTTTACCTTTATGCATCTAGGCCGGATATTATGCTTAGTGTGTGTATGTGTGCAAGATTTCAAGTTAATCCTAAGGAATGCCATTTGGTAGATGTTAAAAGAATCTTAAGATATTTAGTGTTAACTCCAAACCTTGGTTTGTGGTATCCCAAGGGCTCCACTTTTGATTTACTTGGCTATTCCGATTCGGATTACGCCGGTTGCAAAGTTGATCGAAAGAGTACAACGGGGACTTGCCAATTTCTTAGTCGGTCCTTGGTGTCTTGGAGCTCTAAGAAACAAAATTCTGTTGCGGTATCCACTGCTGAGGCCGAGTATGTTGCAGCCGGTGCTTATTGTGCTCAACTACTTTGGATGAGGCAAACCTTGAGTGACTTTGGTTGTGAGTATAAAAAGATACCTCTCTTGTGTGACAATGAGAGTGCCATCAAACTAGCCAACAACCCCGTCCAACACTCAAGAACCAAGCACATTGACATAAGACATCACTTTCTAAGAGATCACGAAGCCAAAGGAGATATCGCTCTATGTCATGTGAGTACCGATAAACAACTAGCCGATATCTTCACAAAGCCCCTTGATGAGCAAAAGTTTTATTTTCTTCAGAGTGAGCTAAATATCCTGGATTCTCGTAACTTGGCTTGACATGTTGCACATATCTTGTAATGTTGCCTACACTAGAGAAAAATGCTATTTGTGTGAGTTATTTTCAAATTTTTTGATGTTGTGATCATTGGATCATCCCTTACCTCAAATGATCATTGTTATGTACTGTTGATTGTGCCTCATCATTTTAAGTTGAGGACCTTATATGTCCATACATTATTCTCTATCACATTGAATCAAAAATCTCTCATCAAATCTATCTTTGTTGGCAAAAACTCTCTAGACAAACCCGAATGATCTGGCCCTACCCTGGATCATCCGACATTTTTGGCCAAAACCTTACTGAGTAAATCTGGATGATCCGACCACACTTCGGATCATCTGAACCTGGAGATCTCCGGATGATCCGGTCCTACCCCGGATCATCCGGCACCAGCGCCCAAAGTCTCTCTGGTCACGTCGGGATGATCCGGCCTTACCCCGGATCATCCGGCCCTGACATTTGGCCTATATATAGGGCTGGCGGCAGGGATGCTCTAACTGTGCTCATTCTCTCCCCGCCGCCCCTGCCTCTCTCCTCAAAACCTCGCGCGGCGATTTGGCATTTCAACCAGGATTTCTTTGTGGTTTCTTATGCCTTTGATTCTCCATGTCTCGGAAGATCCGGACCCCTCCGGAACTCCTTCGATTCGCGCGGGAATCTCAAAGGTATTTCATTCAAAATCCCCTCGCCCCGAAATCTCAATGTAGGAAGTTCTAGGTGATTTCCTCCGGTGAATCATCTCATTTATCTATCTAGAGGTCATGACTAGAGTTTCATAAGATTTTGTTGGCTAAATCCTCGGATTCATAAATATGAAGTTCTTCCCAAGCAGAGCCGGATGATCCGGCCAAGGCCCGGATGATCTGGACCTGGATAGGTCCGGATGATCCAGACCATACCCAGATGATCCGGCTGTGCCCAGGAAAGAACCACTTGTTCATTGAATTTTTCAATTCCTTCTCCATCATATCCTGAATCTTGGCTACTTATCTTGTATTCTAGATGGTGAAACTCAAAGTGAACAAGAAGAAGGGTCCTCCCACCGATTCTGACAGTGATGATGATTATGTGGGGAGCTCTGATGGGGAAGTTCACACTAGGCCCAAGCAAAGCACTAAGAAGGGCACGGCCAAGAGAAATGTGAGAGGTCGTGGTACAGCAAATCCTCCAGGATGAGACAGAGGTATTGGGAGAACTTCAAGGGGGCAATCTAGCTCTACTCTAGCTGATAGTAGTAATCCTAGGATTGAGCCTGATCATGATATTGATCTTTCATATCTTGAGAATATCATGGCTACTATTACTCACCCAACACGTGACCGTCGTGATCCTCCTATGATTAACTATAAGAAGGGTGGAAACTTTATTGATCATCTGAGATATAGTGAAGATCCAACTATTGTTGAGCGTAGCTTTCGTGGTGATCCTCGCTTTTGGTTTCCCCATCAAGCCGACTGGTATGAGTCAGTCATCATGACCAAGAAGCATGACACCACAGAGATGAAGTGGATTGATTGGAACTATTTGAAGGGGTTAGCTTCACTACTCAAGGAGGTAGTTGATGCTGTATATGACTATTGTCAAGAGATGGATTTGATTGATATCATGAGTTTCTCTTGCCACTGGAATGAGGAAATTGTGGCCCAATTCTATGCCACACTTCATATTAGTGATTGTGGAAGGATCTTTCAGTTTCTCATTGGAGAAAAAAGGTTCACATACAACATGGCTCAGTTTAGCATATTGTTTGGTCACACTGGAAACTCAGTTGCTTATGGTGATGGATATATTGTGGATCGTGATGATTCCAAGGTAGATTTGCATGAAGATAATGAACTTGACCCCTCCAAGATGCACTTCATGTATGATCGGGCTTATGGTGAGATTGTGCTTGGGCTAGTCAAGAGCCTCACTCCATTTTATAGGTTGCTCAACACTTTGTTTCGTTTCACTCTCACTCCTAGAGGGGGTGACTCGGACAACATCTCACATAGGGCCAAGAACTTGTTAGTACAGATGGCTCCTAGAAAGCGCATGTTTGCAGTTATGGAATTCATTTGGAATGAAATCATCTCTTGCTCATAGGATCCTTCTAGTGCATGTCACTATGCTCCTTACATCTTCCATATGGTCAAGACAGTGACTTAACTCAACATTCTGCACAGTACCTTTCATGTGTCATATCGTTCAAGCAAAGGCAAGATTGAGCAGGCTCTTCATATTGGCACCCACAGCACTGGAATTACTCCTTCTGGACCTTTTCCTGGTGCTTATCCACCTACATCTGCTCCTGGTGCATCATCTTCTAGAGGAGCTCCTTCATCTTCTCGGGCAGCACCTTCTTCACCTGCAGGACCATCTACCTCACGTGGGCAAAAGGCTTCTAAAGGCAAGACAGCAAGTTGGATTTTATTGCTCAAGGCATTTTTGCTTGCTTCAACATGTGTCGCCAGAACTCCCAGGAGATCCATGAGCATAGGAGATATATGGATGAGGAACTCCTTAAGTTAGAGAGGAGGCAAAAGGAAATTATGGCAAAACTTGAGCTTCCACATTCTCCTATCTGTGTGCCTATAGATTTTCCTACTCCTCCTAGAATCAATAATCCATAGGATGACTATGTGCCTCAAGAGAATCCCTTCGATGATGTTGAGCTTGACTATGGAGGTCAAGAAATGCCGGGTCCAACTCGTGATGAGGAAGAGGAAGACGATGGTGAGGAGACCGAGTCCGATGGAGATGGTGATGGTGATGGCGATGACGACGACGACGAGTAGCTTCCTTTTTGGCGCTTGATGCCAAAGGAGGAGTGAATTTGGCGCTTGGAGGCTCCTCATTTGCTTTTTCATCCTTTTATCTATCCTATTTATGTATTGGACATGTAAGAACTATGTGATGGTGTTATGTGTGGGGTGCCACGTGAACAATCTCGGTTTGTAAGACTAATTTTCTAGTGTGATGTCGAACCTATTATTTATCTATGGTGTGATGCTTGTGGATGATGTAATGTTATTTATCACTTTATTGTTGTGTTGATTTTATCATATGCATCACGGTTATTTCATCACACAAAAGTACATATATGCAATGATGTAGGGAGAGCTCACTTAAATATGTGCATTGGCATTTGAGACCACTTTGAAATATTCATGCACATATTTAGGGGGAGCTCTTCTATCTCTTGATTAGAATTCTTGTATTTCATTCCTCCCTTTTTGAGCCCAAATTGGTATTGTCATCAATCACCAAAAAGGAGGAGATTGAATGTGCATCTAGGCCCCAAAATGATTTTGATGAATTTTGACAATCACAATTTGGGGATATGATGCTTTCAAGAAAATATGTGCAGGAATAAAATGAGAAAATTAAGGAGAAGATGAAAAGAAGGTCCCCAAGTTTCAAATTAAGTATGGTGGATTCTATCGGAGATTTAATTTTAATTTTTGGTTTGAATTTGAGTATAGGTTCACCGTACTATCAAGGGGGGACGCATTTGAATGAATTTTAGGTTGTCAAAATGCTTCATTTGAGATGACATACTTGAGAGACACGCTTTTCACTCACAAAACACTCTTGCAGAATCTTTTTGCACAGGGTCGGATCATCCTGGGTTACCCCGGATGATCCGGCCAAACAGTGATTTTCAGCACTGAGTAAGTCCGGATGATCCGGCCTTGGTCCGGATGATCCGGGCTAGGGATTTTGTGAGCGCCTGGAAGGGCCAGGCCGGATGATCCTGCCCTACACCGGATGATCCAGACTTGGGAAATTCAAGTGTGTTTTTAGCCTATTCTGTCACTACCCCGGATGATCCGAGATTACTCCGGATGATCCGGGAACCACCAGAAAACACACAATGGTCACTTTCGGAGGTGGGAGTATATATACCCCTTGACCTCCTTCATTTACTCTCTCTCTCTCTCCGACCAACCACACCTCCCTAGCCTTCAATACTTCACTTCTCTCCAGCCTAGAGCTTGATTCTTGTAAGGAAACACCTTGGAATTGAGAGGAAGTGAGATTTGAGGTGTGATTTGAGACCACTACGGGAGCTTGCACTTGTTCATCTCGATTGGCATTTGAAGCAACCTTTGATTTATCAATTCACGTTTGTTACTCTTGGAGCTTGGCTCCTAGATGGTTAGAGGTGCCGGTGAGCTTCCATTCCTTTGTGGTTGAGCCCCGGAAGTTTGTATTACCCCGTCCTTCATGGACATTTGCTAGTGAGAAACTTAATCCTCCTACGTGGTTGATTGAGTGAGGTAAAGGGTTATAGGGCAACCCAGCTCTTTGTGAGCAGCTCAACAGAGACGTAGCTCCTTTCTGGAGTGAACTTCGGGTTAAATCTTGTATCTCCTTTATTTATTGTTGTTCTTATTGTTCTTGAGCCATTTTTGACTTGATCTACTCGTTAGTTGCATTTCTCTTATGCTAAACTGGTTCACAGGTGTAGCTACTTCTTTTGTCAACTTTGTATTCAAAGGAATTTGTCAAAAGCTAAGTAGATTTCAAATCTAGTGCAAGATTCTTTCTCTTTGTCGGATCATCCGACCCTACGCAAGATCATCTGGGCTTGAGAAGGACCGGAAGATCCGACATAGGGCCGGATCATCTGGACCTGACGTCTTTCTGCCAAGTTTTTCAGGAAATTTTTAAATAGGCCTATTCACCACCCCCTATAGGCCTAGTGTCGACCATTTCAAGGGCCGCGGCGAAGCCATCCAAGATCCCCGCCTTCGCCACTTCCGCCACCAAAGCGCCACCCTCGGCTGCCCCATGACCTTTTCTGTCTACACTCTACGGCCTAGTTCGGGAGCCTGAAATCCCGCCAGGATCCCGGCCTTTCCCCAGGACGGGCTCCCCTCATGGAATCGTGGCCTGGACCAAATTTCCAGACATTTGGAAGCCCACGCCGCGAGGCAAGCGCTCCCCGTTCCCATCGATTTCCCTGGGGCAGGCGTTCCCTACCCTAGGAGTCCAAGTGCCGCTCCCCCGTGCGGCTCACGAGCACCTGCGCTGTCAGACCCGAGGCAGCAGGACTATTAATAGGCATAGAATGTTCTAGAGTAAGGGATAGCACATGGATGTACCTTATTTCTATTGTAAATACCCAAATAGGTGTAGAACTAGCTGTAGTACAAGAAAACTACCCGACCAGAATAGTACTCAGCTAGGACTTTCCATGTAACCATGTCTCCCCTGAGTCCATAATGGCAGGCAGGGACCCCCTCAAAATAGGGGCAACCTCATAACAATACAAGCAACCACACATGACGTAGGGTATTACGCACCTCGCGGCCCGAACCTATCTAATTCCTTGTGTTCCTTGCACCATTGAGTTCCAGAGCTAGTCTATCCCTTGCCTACAATCCTACTGCTAAGGGTATCCCTAAGCAGGCTTGGCGGCTAAACACCGATAGCTGGCGCGCTAGGTAGGGGAGTCAGCGATCGAATCAAGCAACACCAACACCGTGCCTGAGGGCACAACCTTCATTTTTGGTTCTTGGGCCTGCATGGCTGACGGATCGGGTGGCTTCTCCGGCCACCTGATCGTGCCCAAGGAATCAGAAGCAAAACTTGACGACGAATCTGCCGAAATAGTTGATGCTCTCGAACTCGATGAGAAATTGTCAAATCAAACTCCATCCATACTCGATTCAGAAAGCCCCAGGAACGCGTCGACTCCAACTCCTTTAAACGAGTCAGCCGAGTCCGACACTAATCCAGATTCCGAAAATTTTCAATTTTCTCAAACCCTAGGAAAATACGTTGCTTATCTCAAGTCAATTAAGTGTCCTAGGGTCGTCAACTCAGAACTACTCAATGGAGTGGATCAAGTTTCACAATCAATCGAAGATTGCATCAAGCTTGCAGAACCCATTCTTACTCCATCCAAGACACAGCAGATCCCAGAAACCCCAAACCCATGGCATGCCCTGATGGGTGATATGTTTTCTGGGATTGACCGAGTCGATTTCTCACTCATCGACTGCATCAACATAGCTGAGGACGTACTCCAGCACAAGAATACCAAGAAACAGGACTCAACAAGAAAATCCTGTGGGAAACCTGAGAAGACAAACCCCCGACTTGAATAGATGGGACCGCCTCACTCAGGGACACCCCAGGACTCCTCACTAAAATCTATTCACAAGTGGACTCATGAATCCTCTAACTTCTCTGATCCTCTATTCGATCAGGACTTCGACGAGTTCATGGAAAGCCTTGACAACCTTGAACCATATGATGATCTCGGGGGACTGGTTAGAAGATGTCGGCTTATTCATGGTTGATGTCCTCTGGCAGGAAATCAAGCTCAAAAAGTAGGAAAAAACTTCCAAAACATCAAAAGAGTTTAGTGAGTCGATTTTCGACAAGCCATGGACCAAAGAGCCACAAGGATTAACTCCAATCTAATTCTGGCAACACTGGATGAATCAGAACGCTCTCCGGGTAGAGATGGGCATCCCGCTCCTCGCTCACCCAGAACATACCTACTCAAAACTCGGTGGCTTAACCGATTCTGAGTCCGAATAATCCTATAATTGGGAAGATGAATTGGATAATCTAATCCAGTACAGCAAAGAAGCCGAAGCCCAATCGGATAAGAGCTCCAAGACCGATCAGGACTCCCTCCCAAACCTGATCATATATGCAACACCGGAAGGCTGGATGGTGCGTCTGGAAATGTCGTGGCTCAATATTCGATCCGTCGAGACCTCTGGTCTGTGGAAGAACCACCTGAATTATCCCGGCTTAAGTGCGCAGGCCATCACCATAAAGGCAACACTGGCTCAAACGCACTTCAAACGGAACAATTCTTGGTCTGTCGGGTAACATCCCGATACAACCACCGGTTCTCGGATCAAACAAGCATACCCCGCATGAAGGCGAGTCCAGAGATATTACAACCATACATATTTTACAACACAGGCATAGTAGTTATTACACAAGTTCAAAGTAATATTACAGGTCCAAACTTAGTAAAACAGTTATACAAGCCCTAACTTTAAGTTCAGAGTTTGAAAAGCAGCGGAAAGAAAACACGATGGCTACAACACGTCGCAAAAGTATACCAAGCTAGCCCAATCAAGGTATCACTCGTCAGGGTCATTGTTGGCCGAAGACGAATCCCACTCTATGGACCAGCCAGGAGGCAAAGAGTAGGGCCAAGACAGACTAGCGATCTGGTCCTCAAAACTCATACCTAAAAAAAGGTTTCAACAGCAAGGCTGAGTATTCTAATACTCAGTAAGACTTAACCGTCAATGGGTATACATAGCCCACCTAACTAGACTATGTAGGGTTCTGTGAGGCTCTGGTTTACCTTTTTCTTAAAAGCAATAAAGAGTAGGTCCTTACTTTCAAATTTTAGCTTCAAAGATTCTAGTTGATTAACCATTCTATGTAAGCAACTACTTTTCAACCATGGTAGAACTTTAAGCAAACATCAAGGTTGATCATAATAATGTTGCTCTTATTACTGTGTGTGGCAAAGAGATCAAACAGTCCCAAATCGTGAGAAGCGGACGATTCGAATCGAATTTGTTAACCTGGCTAGGCAGACCTAACACACACATTTGGAACACCGTCGGGTCGTTCCCAAACAACTATTTACCTTTCTTTCCGGCTTGTGGATAGGGTCACTCTCCCCGACTACAGGGCACCAACCTCGCCCCTTGTAGCCGCGGTGTCACGCAACATAAACAAAATAAAACCTATCTCTAAGAGAGAGTGAAAGGTATATCCACTCCTTAGTCCAATCGGCTACTAGGCTTACCGCTTACCATATTTACGGCATGTGGCTAGTACGTTCAAAAACTTAACCAGCACTACCACACACCACGACCTTAGCAAGTTCATCAACACAAACGGGGTCTCACACAAGGTCATGATATCGAACACGACCCCATCCGTCGTCCTTATATTGATAGAAGAAAGTAAAAAAGCAATTCTTACAGAGCTCGCGAGTGACAGGCAATCACTCGACTTTTACCGGTCCTATAAGTTTAGCAATTATTTGAACTCAGCTCTAGTGTTCAGTACATAGGTTCCTAGGATCATGCATCTAGGGTTTCAATTCAAATCCTAAGAACTGTAAATGTACAAGTAAGTAATAACGATAAATTGTAACAATTTGAAATATAGGTTATGTCCGGGGCTTGCCTTCTCGGTAGTCGCTAGCTAGGTTAGCCTTGGCTCTTCCGGACTTTGGTTCGGGGCTTCAGTCAATATAGCAGCGTTCACCTGGGCTTCGGGATCACCTTCTTCGGGCTCCGGGATCAACTCGTATGACCCGTCAGCTAACACCGTAGTATCTATATGTGATGCAAGAACAGTATTATAAACATACACACGATGTGGTGAAGCTGCGGTTAACATAAAGCAAACAAAGTTAACACACACATGGGCAGTCATTTATGGAGTAGATAACTAACATTTCTCACTACACAAGGCATCCTGATCAACAGCACAAAAGAAGCTCACTAACTTCATAAACAAGTTGTAGTTGATTCCTATAGCTTGCAATTCATGGTTTGCTGATAATTAAACAACTCAGCACACATTCAGTAGTAAAATCAGCAAAAAATACATCAAACAGAAGGTAAACAGAGTAATATGTCCTGCAAATTTCGTACCAAAACATGTAGCCATTTATTCAGAACAATTCATTTATTCAGACAACACCTAGAACAAGATTGAATTCTTCAGAACAAACTACAATACTTATGAAGCTCAAAAATTTTCAGAACAGACTTCATATGCTTATGAGAACCTCATAAATTTTTAGAATTTATCTATGCATAAAAATGAAGTAATAATTAGGCAAAAATAAACCACATAGGGTAAAACTAATTAATACAGAAATTTCTATAAAGATTCTGGATCCTAAATTTTACAGACATGAAAACACGACTAACAGAGTGTTCTACAGAAATTATCAGAATTTTCTAAGCAGGGGAACTATTTATCATGATTAAAGCTCACTTAACAAGCATTAAATCATAGCTATAGCTACACATGAGAACTGACCACGAAATTTTTATAGTAACCCTGGCATCACATGATTACTCTACCATAAAAATTTCACAGCATAACATTGCTTCAAACATTAGTTATAGAAAAGATAAAAACAACTAGTATTTAAGCACTAGTAACACAAATCTATTTTTACAGCAAAACGTGCTGGTGGCTGGTATTGATGTCGGGGTGAGCTGTAGCGGCGGCGCGACGCGAGCAGGAGGGTCGGCGGCGGAGAAGAATGGCGGAGCTCGACAGCGAGGGGGTTCTGGTGGAGGATAGCCGACGAGAAAAGGCTAGTGAGCTGCGCGAGGCTCGAGCAGTGCTAATGGCGGGGTCAGCGCAGGCGGAATGACCTTGGAGAGGCGGATCGATGGCGGTCTGAGCACGCCAGCGTTCTACGGATGGCGGCGGTGGTGTTCCGGGGTCTGGGGTTGGGGAATCGGCAAACGAACGAAGGGAAAAGAAGGAGAGGGTCCTCCTGGTTTTGATGCGTGCGAAAGAAAGAGCTTCGGGACTCTTCCCCGAGCTGTGCACGGCGGCAGCGAGGTGGCGACCGGCGGGCGCTCGGTGCTGCGTGGCAAGGAGAGGAGAGGACACGGCGCGAGGCAAAAGCGGCGGTGAGGGCTCGGGCGCGATGCGTGGGCGTCCACAGCAAGCAGGAGGTGGCTCGGGGGCCCTCCTTTGGCGGTGGGCGGCGTGGTTCTGCGCTGGCGGTGAGAGGAACAGAGAGGCAGGCAGGAGGTGGAAGATAGAGGACTAGTTTTCAATTTCATAAATTCCAGGGACTCTACTGTAAAACAAAGATAACTTTTAATCTAGGGCTCAGATGGAAAAGTGCCCAACATGAAAGTTGCTCACTTTTTCAAGATCTACAACTTTGATGTTGTGAAAAAAATTTATTTGATCAAAGCTTAAAGAGTTATTTTTGAAAACATAAAGAGGATTTGAATTCAAAGGACTTTTGTCTTTTTCGAGGCAAATTCACTTTAAATCTGGACTAAAAAGTAAAGTTTGCTGCCATGTAATGATTACCTTGAATTTTTCAAATAAACCCTCCACAAAAGCAATATTTGCTCTCCCTACTCAAATTAAGTTATAGAAAAGACCTAACATTAAATCATAATTACACATTTGAGCTTATAATTTTGCAATAAGGTCCTTGATCAAATAAATGAGCATATGATGCATACAATAAATGCAATTCTATTGTGTAGACACCTAGGGTATCACAGCCGTCCCCCCTAAAAGGAATCTGGCCCCGAGATTACAGGAAGAAAAGGAAAGGAAAGGTTTGATACCTGAATTTGTGCTAAGAAAGTCGGGAAAGTTTCTTTGGAAAAAAATTTCAGTCTCTCAAGTGGCTTCTTCCTCAGTATGACGATTCCACTGGATTTTGTACATTTTAACTTTCTCCCTTCTAGTACTTCTTTCTTTGGTGTCAAGAATTTTGATTGGGTACTCCGCGTAAGACAAATCGGGTTCAATCTCGACATCTTGTGGTTCAAGAATCTCAGTGGGCACTTTGATGCACTTCTTAAGTTGAGATACACGAAAGACATCATGAATGGCGGCCAACTGAGAAGGAAGACGAATTCGATAAGCAACTGGTCCACAAGTTTCGATGATTTCAAATGGTCCGATGTATCGGGGTGCCAATTTCCCTTTTATGCCGAAGCGTTGAACACCTCTAGTAGGAGATACTCGCAAATATACGAAATCCCCTACCTTGAACTGTAAAGGATCTCTTCTTTTGTCTGCATAACTTTTCTGTCTTGATTGGGCTACTTTAAGATTAGCCTGGATAACTTTGACTTTCTCTTCTGCCTTAGTAACTAGATCTGGCCCAAATACTTTGCGTTCTCCAGCTTGTGACCAACTCAAAGGAGTTCGACTCCTTCGACCGTATAATGCTTCAAATGGTGCCATTTTCAAGCTGGATTGATAACTGTTATTATATGAGAACTCTGCCAGTGCTAGACACTTATCCCAGTTCTTGCCATATTGAATCGCACATGCCCTCAGCATGTCTTCAAGGATTTGATTGATTCGTTTAGTTTGCCCATCTGTTTGTGGATGATAGGCTGAACTACGAATCAATTTAGTTCCAAGGGATTCTTGTAATTGCTCCCAGAAACGTGCAATAAACTGAGCCCCAGGATCAGAAATGATCGTCTTTGGAACTCCATGCAAATGGACAATCTGGTCAAGATAGATCTCTGCATACTTCTTGGCATGATAAGTTGTATTCACAGGAATAAAATGAGCTGTCTTGGTGAGTCTATCAACGATTACCCAAATAGAATCATGTTTCTGAGAAGTGTTGGGTAAGCCAACAATAAAATCCATACTGATGTCCTCCCATTTCTAGGATGGAATGGGTAAAGGTTGGAGAGTACCAGCTACTTTCAAGTGACTAGCTTTAACTCTTTGACAGACATCACACTCAGAAACATATTTGGCGATCTCTCTTTTCATTCGAGTCCACCAAAAAGTTTGTTTAAGATCTTGGTACATCTTTGTACTACCGGGATGAATCGAAAACTTCGATAGATGTGCTTCGTCAAGGATTTATTTTCTAAGCTGGTGATCCTTGGGTACAACAAGACGAAATTCAAACCATAAAACTCCTTTATGATCCACTCGGAAACACTTGTACTTTGCTTCTCCTTGGGATAGCTTTTCCTTGATGATTTTGATACCTTCATCATGTAATTGTGCCATGATGATACTATCCTGAAGTGTAGGCTCACAGCTATATGGTTCAGACTTCCTTGAGGTACCATTTCTAGATTTAGTTTCATCATTTCCTGGCATAGAGTTTCGTTTAATGGCTCTACCAATAGACAATGGCATTGTGACTTGCGGCTGAGTGCATCCGCAACCACATTAGCCTTTCCTGGATGATAGTGCACTTCTAGATCATAATCCTTTATCAACTCTAGCCAGCGTCTCTGCCTCATGTTGAGATCAGCTGGGGTGAAGATATACTTGAGGCTCTTATGGTCAGTGTAAATGTTACAGTGAGTTCCCATAAGATGATGTCTCCAGAGCTTAAGAGCATCAATAACAGCTGCTAACTCCAGATCATGTGTTGGATAGTTCTTCTCATGATTCCGGAGAGCTCTTGATGCATACGCGATCACCCGGTTGTCTTGCATAAGTACACAACCAAGTCCCGTACCAGAAGCATCACAATAGACATCAAAAGGTTTGGTACTATCTGGTGTAGCCAGCACTGGAGCAGTAGTCAATCGTGCTTTGAGAGTTTGAAAAGCTTCTTCACATTTATCATCCCAAACAAACTTCACTCCTTTCTTTAATAACTCCGTCATAGGCTTGGCTATTCTGGAGAAATCAGGAATGAATCGACGATAGTATCCAGCTAAACCAAGAAAACTGCGAATTTGATGAACTGAAGTAGGAGATTCCCAATCCATCACTTCTTGCACTTTAGTTGGATCAACTGATATACCATCACTGGAGATAGTATGACCTAAAAATTTCACACTATCTAGCCAAAATTCACACTTGGAGAATTTGCCATAAAGGTGATGATCTCGTAATCGCTAAAAAACGATACGTAAATGTTGAGCATGATCTTCTTCATTCTTGGAGTAGATCAAAATATCATCAATGAATACCACAACAAATTTATCAAGCTCCGGCATGAAGACTGAATTCATCAGGTACATAAAATATGTCGGGCGTTGGTAAGACCAAAAGACATAACCAGATACTCATAAAGTCCATATCTGGTCAAGAAAGCTGTTTTCGGAATATCACAGGGCTTGATTTTTATTTGATGGTAGCCAGAACGAAGATCAATCTTAGAGAAAACCTTGGCTCCAGCTAACTGATCAAACAGGATATCAATGCGGGGAAGAGGATACTTATTTTTAATAGTAACCACATTGAGTGGTCGATAATCAACACATAGCCTCAAACTGTTGTCCTTCTTCTTCACAAACAGGGCTGGACATCCCCATGGTGAAGCACTTGGACGAATAAAACCCTTGTCAAGAAGGTCTCAAAGTTGGATTTTCAATTCTACCAACTCATTTGGAGGCATTCGGTACGACCTCTTAGAAATAGGGGCGGTACCGGGTTGAAGCTCAATAACGAACTCGATATCTCTATCAGGGGGCATTCCAGGTAAATCATTTGGAAATACATCCACATACTCAAACGCAACAGGAATATCTTCAATTCTAATTTCTTTTGTGGCATAGGCACAAGAGTTGAAGCACTCTCGTTGTGGCAGATAGAGTATGGTGGCTCCTTGATATGGTGAATCTATTTCGATAGCTCGGGAAGAGATATCTAACAGTACTTTATGTTTAGTCATCCAATCCATGCCCAAATTAACATCCATGCCTTCTAAATTCAACAAGATCAAATCTGTCTTTATCAAATTGCTACCCAGCTTAATTGGCACATGTCTAATGATTTGATTGGAAGCTATCTTCCCACCAGGGGTTGCTATCATGAAAGATCCCTTAGTATGACAAAAATCCAATCCTATTCTTGCTCCAAATTTGGCACTTATAAAACTATGAGTTGCACCAGAATCAAATAATATGACTGCGGGTTTATTGTGGATAGAGAAAGTACCCGACATGACTAGTGCTCCTTCGGGATGCTCTGCAAGAGTAGTGAAGTTAACTCACCCCTGTCGGACTTGCACCATTTGCTTCTTGCCCTTGCCCTTGTTATTCTGATTGGAGTTCTGCCCTGTATCAGACCTATTGGGTTGCGGCAATTTCTGGCAAAATTGTCAGTACTGCCGCAATTAAACCATCGATTGTTGCCATTCCCACGATTGAATTGTGGGGTATTTGGCCTTGGGCCAAACTACTGTGGCTACTGAGAGACTGGAGGTCTGAATCCTCCCTATTGCTGAGGCGGCCTAAAAACAAATCTGCTCGTTGGGGCATTTCTCTGTGGAGGTCTGGGTGGAGTATTCTGCACCAGACAATACCTCGGTGGCTGAGCACTCGAGGGTCCTCTTGGTGCCTTTCGCTTCTTCTCAGCACGATGTGCTGTGATACAGTCTTCTTGAGTAATGGCCATATTGACAAGCTCATTATAAGTATTTGGCTGAACCAGGTTCAGGCGTTCCTTGAGCTTGGTATTGAGGCCACGACGAAAACGATCGCGCTTCTTGGCGTCAGTATCCGCATGATTGCCCGCGTACTGGCACAGATGATTGAAGGCCTGTGCATACTGAAGAACAGTGCGGGTTCCTTGATTCAAAGCCAAGAACTCATTTAACTTTCTCTCAATCAATCCCTCAGGAATATGATGTGTCCGAAAAGCATTCCAGAATTCCTCCTAAGAGATAACATGTCCAACAGGCTGCATAGCACAATAGTGATCCCACCAAATACGAGCGGTGCCACGAAGCTGTTGGGCGGCAAACTGTGCCTTGTTCGCATCAGCACAAGGTACTGCTAGCAAGGCAAACTTGGACTCAATAGTACGGAGCCAAGCATCAGCGTCCAAAGGTTCATCAGTTCGGCTGAACAACGGAGGTTGGGTACCAAAGAATTCCTGGTAACCCGCGGGTTGTAAATCACGTCCTCCATGCTGCTGGCGTGGCGAATTCTGCTGCCCTTGCACCAGCTGACGAAGCAATTCGGTTTGCATGGCCATTAGCTCGGCCAGATTCGGCGGTGGTGGTGGTGGCTGCTGAGATCCACTGCCAGTCACATGGCCAAAGCCTTCAGGCAATCCAAGAGTATGACCAACCATCTATAATTATGAAAGACATCCATTAGATACATTTTTCTTGCTCCCAAAATCAATGGTACGTGCAATGATCATACATTGGATATCAAAACAAAATCAGCAGAATTTAACTAGATGCGGTGTAACACAATATGCATAACACATATTTGTTCAACCAACATAACTCAGAATTGGTCAGCTGTTAGATGACTTCATACTCTTTCATTTCGATATGCATCAAACAGCCTAGAAATGCACCGATGAAGAGATAAGGATTTGGCAAGTAGAAAGATCAAGATTTCCAAACTGATAGCCATTATTTATATTACAACCAAGGTAGTCTTTATAGTACACACCAAGCATCAAGCTTCCTTACCACATATACTACAATAAGTGGTACTCCTTCCTAGGGCTATTTTACAACATCTTCTTCCCTATGTACATATACAACAACAGGAAAAACACATGCTATCTAGGACAAGCCTAAGGTGCCTAGAAGTCGTCGAGGTTGCCCACAGAGGAAGCATTGCCAGAGGAAGAGTCGTCTGGCTGAGGGTTAGGCTCGGCAAGCGCGTGCTCTGAATCTATATCAGAAACTCCCTCACTCTCTTCTGGGTCTTCTGCTGCAGGCTCAGCTAGAACAACTGGGGGTATTGGCTGCTCATGGAGCATACCAATATGGGCCATAGCATCATCCAGATCTGCTTGGAGCTCATGAACCTGCCCCTGAAGAAAACCAATCACCGTGTTGCGCTGCACTATCTCAGCACCATGCTCCAGAACCTGAAGCTCAAACTGTGCAATGGCGTGATCTCTCCTAGCAACAGCCTCATTAAGCCCCTGAATCTAAGTGTCTCTCAAATGAAGACCTCGCTGGAAAGTCTGGGCCAAGTCTATCACCTGATCCATGTGCCTCTACTGAAGAATCTGATAGTGGGACTGAGCATTCCTATACCTGACCACCGCCTGGATAGTCTCCTCAACTACATCTCCAACTAAGTGTCCAAAGTGGGTGGTTCTGAAGAGCCACTCTGCGTTGCCAGCATTGACTGCCGGAAACAAGCCAATAGGATAAGCAGCTACTTCATCGGGATGATGCTCACAGAAGGTAGTGATAGCTTTGAGAGCTGCTGTCTCAAAAGCATCCACAAGACGATATCCAACTACCTCGATCTCAATAGGTGGCCACTCCAAGGTGGGGTGCTGAGGAATGGTCATGGTGACTCTGCTCTTCTGAACTCCATCCTCAGAAAACTGTCGTCCCTTGTACCGGGGTGGGTCTGGGTAGTGGAAAATACGGAGTGTATCCCACAAAATCCTCGGAAAGCCCTCCCAGTATAGGCAATCAGTATGAGCACATCCATCCTCATCCCAAAAGACATTGTGACAGTCCGCCATCTGAATCAAAAAGATTCAAATGTGAGTAATATGATTATCTCAAGACTTCTCATATATAACTTTAAGAAGACTGCGGAAAAATGCGATTCTAATTCAAAAGTTTACAAGGCTCAGGAAGTAAACAAACCACAATTGGTACTGGTTCATCATTTGAGATTCTATGGAACGAAAAGATCATCAAGACATCAAGATGAAACTAAGGATAAAGACATGACTCAATCTCCCTCTCTTAAACCATAGACTTTCTTGGGTTTAATCTAAGTGCTCTAATAACATGCTCCCCAAACCAAGTTTTCATTCAACTCGTTGTTTAACCACACTAAAATATATTCATGAAAACAAACTCTAGAGATTCCTTAAGAAGATTCATGTAACATTTTCCAATTCTAGAAATCAAAGCAAACATCAACCAAATATGCATGTACAACCTATTCTCCCTCTCAAGATAAACAATTGCCAACTATTGTTGGGCTTACGTGGTTGGCACGGTGGCATAACATAGATACGGCTCTCCCTATATAGCTAGTCGATAAATTCTAACCGTTCTTAACTTATCGAATCGCGGTTAGTGTACCTGCAGAAGATTGACAGAACATATATATCCATTGAACCTTTCATGCCAGCACTCATGAAAGTGTTCCCATACATTACCGCTCACTATAGAAGCGGCAGCCATACAATTTCCGCCGTATGGCCAACGTTAACATACGCCACTGAGATAGCATATTCACGAGTTCCTTTACTCCCAATATAATCGACCGAGGGTCGGTATATTGGTAGCAGCTCAAGTAGGTCACTGCTTGAGCGCGGAGTTCGCATCGCCGACGGGAAGGTCAGACTCCCTCAGCTGACTGAGTACACTTTACTTCCAATATAGTCAACTAATAGTTGGTATATTGGGAGTACCTCAAGTAAGCCACTGCTTGAGGGCAGCGTTCGGCTCGCATCATCGACGGGAAGGTCAGACTCCCTCAGCTGACTGAGGATCCTTACCTTCTTACCTTAACGTAGATGCGTCGTTACAGAAATTAAGGGTTGCTTGTGAGTATGGTTTGACAAAAATGTAAAGTGCTAGAAGTCAGATAAAATAAACCATATATAGATAGCCACCTAGTAACTCCCGTAAATTCCCTAGGACTTTACGTTCTATGCATAACCCTTAACGAAACCAATGTAGTTTTTAGAAATACCTTGTTGGTCAAATTTTATACGGAAAACAATTTTTAAGATTCCAACACCTCTGGTGTACACTTGCAGCTCTGATACCAGCTGTGGCAGAACCACCTGAATTATCCCGGCTCAAGTGCGCAGGACATCACCATAAAGGCAACATCGGCTCAAACGCACTTCAAACGGAACAATTCTTGCTCTGTCGGGTAACGTCCCGATACCACCACCGGTTCTCGGATCGAACAAGCATACCCCGCACGAAGGCGAGTCCAGAGATATTACAACCATACATATTTTACAACATAGGCATAGTAGTTATTACACAAGTTCAAAGTAATATTACTGGTCCAAACTTAGTAAAATAGTTATACAAGCCCTAACTTTAAGTTCAGAGTTTGAAAAGCAGCGGAAAGAGAACACGACGGCTACAACACGTCGCAAAAGTATACCAAGCTAGCCCAAGCAAGGTATCACTCGTCAGGGTCATTGCCGGCCGAAGACGGATCCCACTCTACGGACCAGCCAGGAGGCAAAGAGCAGGGACAAGACAGACTAGCGATCTGGTCCTCAAAACTCATACCTGAAAATGGTTTCAACAGCAAGGCTGAGTATTCTAATACTCAGCAAGACTTAACCGTCAACGGGTATACATAGCCCACCTAACTAGACTATGCAGGGTTCTGTGAGGCTCTGGTTTTCCTTTTTCTGAAAAGCAATAAAGAGTAGGTCCTTACTTTCAAATTTTAGCTTCCAAGATTCTAGTTGATTAACCATTCTATGTAAGCAACTACTATTCAACCATGGTAGAACTTTAAGCAAACATCAAGGTTGATCATAATAATATTGCTCTTATTACTCTATGTGGCAAAGAGATCAAGCAGTCCCAAACCGTGAGAAGCGGACGATTCGAATCGAATTTGTTAACCTGGCCAGGCAGACCTAACACACACGTTTGGAACACCGTCGGGTCGTTCCCAAACATCCGTTTACCTTTCTTTCCGGCTTGTGGATAGGGTCACTCTCCCCGACTACAGGGCACCAACCTCGTCCCTTGCAGCCGCGGTGTTGCACAACATAAACAAAATAAAACCTATCTCTAAGAGAGAGAGAGAAAGGTATATCCACTCCCCGGTCCAATCGGCTACTAGGCTTACCGTGTACCATATTTACGGCATGTGGCTAGTACGTTCAAAAACTTAACCAGCACTACCACACACCGCGACCTTAGCAAGTTCATCAACACAGATGGGGTCTCACACAAGGTCATGATATCGAACACGACCCCATCCGTCGTCCTTATATTGATAGCAGAAAGTAAACAAGCAATTCCTATAGAGCTCGCGAGTGACAGGCAATCACTCGACTTTTACCGGTCCTATAAGCTTAGCAATTATTCGAACTTAGGTCTAGTGTTCAGTACATAGGTTCCTAGGATCATGCATCTATGGTTTCAATTCAAATCCTAAGAACTGTAAATGCACAAGTAAGTAATAACGATAAATTGTAATAATTTGAAATATAGGTTATGTCCAGGGCTTGCCTTCTCGGTAGTCGCTAGCTAGGTTAGCCTTGGGCTCTTCCGGAGTTTGGTCCGGGGCTTCAGTCAATATAGCGGTGTTCACCTGGACTTCGGGATCACCTTCTTCGGGCTCCGGGATCAACTCGTATGTCCCGTCAGCTAACACCGTAGTATCTATATGTGATGCAAGAATAGTATTATAAACATACACACGATGTGGTGAATCTGCAGTTAACACAAAGCAAACAAAATTAACACACACATGGGCAGTCATTTATGGAGTAGATAACTAACATTTCTCACTACACAAGGCATCATGATCAACAGCACAAAAGAAGCTCACTAACTTCATAAATATGTTGTAGTTGATTCCTATAGCTTGCAATTCATGGTTTGCTAATAATTAAACAACTCAGCACACATTCAGTAGTAAAATCAAAAAAAAATACATCAAACAGAAGGTAAATAGAGTAATCTATCCTGCAAATTTCGTACCAAAACATGCAGTCATTTATTCTGAACAATTCATTTATTCAGACAACACCTAGAACAAGATTGAATTCTTCAGAACAAACTACAATACTTATGAAGCTCAAAATTTTTCAGAATAAGTTTCGTATGCTTATAAACACCTCATAAATTTTTCAGAATTTATCTAGGCATAAAACTGAAGTAATAATTAGGCAAAAATAAACCACATAGGGTAAAACACGACTAACATTGTGTTCTACAGAAATTATCAGAATTTTCTATGCATGGGAACTATTTATCATTATTAAAGCTCACTTAACAAGCATTAAATCATAGCTATAGCTACACATGAGAACTGACCACGAAATTTTTATAGTAACCCAGGCATCACATGATTACTCTACTATAAAAATGTCACAGCATAAAATTGTTTCAAACATCAGTTATGAAAAGATAAAAACAACTAGTATTTAAGCACTAGTAACACAAATCTATTTTTACAGCAAAAACTCTCAACTAACGCCCAACATATTATGATTCTAATGCATAGAGCTACTCTCAAGGATTCCAAAACATCTAGGCTTGCATTTTTCTGATTTTTCTACGAATTTCTTTGGAATTTCAAAGTTTGCAACTAAAATAACAAAAAGGTCCATAGTGTCACTATTCACTTGAGTCACGGGCTATGCAGATAACCCCTTGGGTTTCTTTAAATTCTAACAACTAAGCCCTTGGTCACAGGGGAGAACAGAGGAAGGATGGCCGGCCTTTACTAGCAGCTAGGCTTGCCGGCGGCGAGGGTGAAGGGGCAGGGGAGGTTCACCAGGTCCGTGCACACCTGCTGGTGGCTGGTATTGATTTCGGAGTGAGCTGTAGTGGTGGCGCGACGCGAGCAGGAGGGTCGGCGGCAGAGAAGAATGGCGTAGCTCGACGGCGAGGGGGTTCTGGTGGAGGATAGGCGATGAGAAGAGGCCAGTGAGCTGCGCGAGGCTCGAGCGGTGCTAATGGCGGGGTCAGCACGGGCGGAGTGACCTTGGAGAGGCAGATCGACGGCGGTCTGAGCACATCGGCGTTCTGCGGATGGCGGCAGTGGTGTCCCGGGGTCTGGGGTTGGGGAATCGGCAAACGAACGAAGGGAAAAGAGGGAGGGGGTCCTCCTGGTTTTGATGCGCGCGAAAGAAAGAGCTTCGGGGCTCTTACCCGAGTTGTGCACGGTGGCGGCGAGGTGGCGGCCAGCGGGCGCTCGGTGCTGCGTGGCAAGGAGAGGAGAGGACACGGCGCGAGGTAAAAACGGCGGTGAGGGCTCGGGCGCGACGCGTGGGCGTCCACAGCAAGCAGGAGGTGGCTCGGGGGCCCTCCTTCGGCGGCGGGCGGCGTGGTTCAGCGCTGGCGGTGAGAGGAACAGAGAGGCAGGCAGGAGGTGGAAGACAGAGGACTAGTTTGCAATTTCAGAAATTCTAGGGACTCTACTGTAAAACAAAGATAACTTTTAATCTAGGGCTCAGATGGTAAAGTGCCCAACATGAAAGTTGCTCACTTTTTCAAGATCTACAACTTTGATTTTGTGCAAAAATTTATTTGATCAAAGGTTAAAGAGTAATTTTTGAAAACATAAAGAGGATTTGAATTCAAAGGACTTTTGTCTTTTTCGAGGCAAACTCACTTTAAATCTGGACTAAAAAGTAAAGTTTGCTGCCATGTAATGATTACCTTGAATTTTTCAAATAAACCCTCCACAAAAGCAATATTTGCTCTCCCTACTCAAATTAAGTTATAGAAAAGACCTTACATTAAATCATAATTACACATTTGACCTTATAATTTTGCAATAAGGTCTTTGATCAAATAAAATGAGCATATGATGCATACAATAAATGCAAATCTATTGTGCAGACACCTAGGGTGTCACATGGTCCTCATATCGACGAGCTCCCATTCCAAAAAGGCGCCCCGTTAGACCCACCAAAAATCAGAGAAGACTAAGGCGTTGAGGATCTCTACTGCAAAATCATCATGGTGCACATCTCTGAGCTCCACAAATTAGATAATGATTCGATGGAGCATCTCAACTTTGATGATTACAACTCTGATAACTACGACGAGTATCTCTCCGACAACATGGAAACTACTCACATGGCAATCACGGAACTCAAGTCCACCATCAAACAAGACCCGCCCTTAGCTCCACCATCCGTAGCTATTACCGTTCAACTGGAAGACAAGCCTGTGGCAGAGGATCTCTACAAGCGCCACCGTGTTCGTAACCAAAAGCGGGTGTTCAGGGGCAAGCGCATGGCCGGTCGTCGCCAAGAAACAGCAAGGCAAAAACTACGACTACAACAACAGCGATCTCCGCAATGTAATCAATATTGGGCATGATGCGTGCAATGTGATCATCTCAAGGAAAAAGGAGCGTAAGGAAATTGAGGCTTATAGCCCTTCTTCCAACTATCACATCCCCGAAGACTGTCTAGGATCCTCCAAGAAGCGCAAGCGTGTGATTGCTAACTCTTAGGGCAAGTCCCGTGATCAGCACCGTGCAGAAGCGCCTACTGGAGGAAACAAAATCGACAAGATGCTTCAATGCAAGTGCTGCTTACATCCAAAAAGCTCTCACACAATTTTTCTAGTGCAACTCACTCCGCAAAGCCCTCGGAGCACCTCCGATGAACAATACTCTACCTAGAGTCTAGTGGACTACCTAGTTGATTAAAAGTATCTCTAAATATTTCCATATTTAGTCATGTAAACCATTGCACAAGTGTGTATCACTCTGGGCAAGGGGTAGGTCTCATGAGTCAGAGTCTATTATTTTACAAGTCCTGTACTCACAACAATTATGAATAAAGTTGATTTCCATTTAAATCGACTACTTGGCTTCTCCTCAAACATGACCTACACCCTCCCCTTAAACAACTTCGAGTTCTTTGTCTCCCTCCAAAAAATTCGAGACAACTATCGAGTAGTTTCAAGGCTACGTCCTAGCTTGGAAAGAGTTTTTCCCACTTGGTTAACATTGCGAGGTTCAATCCTAACCGGATAACTCTATCGAGCTCTTTTCTGTCCTCAAGTGGGACACCCTACTCGTTGGATCGAATAGGTTTTTGGATATCTCCAAAAAAGTTTTTCCCATTCGGATAATCTGACGGGGTTCATCCCAACTGGATAACAACTTTGGAGGTTACTCCAGTTGACGGTGGGTCCGCTAGCAGGGATTCATGGGAACCCCCGTTTAGAGATTTGGCTAGGGGTGTAACACGCGCAAAGAACTTCCTCACGGAAGCAGATTGAGATGGTGGTTTTTAGACAGGTTCAAGCCGCCCTGAGGTGTAATACCCACTACTAGAAAACAGGGGCACAAAGGTTTTGACCAAAGGTACCAGCTGCTGTTGCAGCCGGTATTAATGGCAGGCATCAGTACCGGCTGCAACAGCAGCTGTTACATTTGGCCAGCGGCGCTCAAAGGGAGGTCTTTAGGTACCGGGTTAAAGAAACACCCAGTACCAAAACAGGCGCATAGGCACTGGTTGGTGCCACCAACCGGTACAAAAAGGAGGAGGAGGAATAGGCACACCGGTTGTTCAGCACCAACCGGTACCTTTGTGCCCCCACTATAAATACCCCGCCCCCTTACCCCCTCCAAGATGCCGTGAACTCACTGTTCATGGCAGCTAAGTGAGGGGAGGGGTGGGGCAAATTTTTCATTTTTTTAAAGGTTAGTAATGTTTTTTTCAATACTTTAGCAAATTAATTTTGTAGATGCAGTTAGCACTTGATTTAGTTTATACACATGATAAATATTTGTAGATGTATTTTGGACCCGATTTAGTTTTATGGTTTTATATTATTGTTATATAAATTATTAGGCATGAGATAACTATTTATTTATATGTAGTTAGAATTTGATTATTTTATTGTTATATTAGGCATGCATAATATAATTATTTATAGTATACAATTTTGATGACACTCCAATTTGTTTCGTAATCAATCATTGATTTATTTGATTTATTATTTTTACTTCCAAAGTTTATTTAAAAATGGTTTTTGTTGACACTCATTTGATGGTAATAAATGAAATGTGAACCCAGATGAGTCGGCAATGGATGTACACTACGGACCAGTGGTCAATGTAGTTCATTGATGGCGTGCATGAATTCATAAAAGTTGCTGAGAACCACAAGTACGGTGCTTTCGTTAGCTGACCATGCAAAAACTGCAAGAATGAGAAGGATTACTCATCATCAAGAACCATCCACAGTCACTTGTTCAGTAGTGGTTTCATGCCGAACTACTATGTTTGGACCAAGCATGGAGAAAAGAGGAATTATGCTGGATAATAATAATGAAGAAGAAGAGGACAGGATTCCTGACTTTGCAGGCAATTACGGTGCCTTTTTTTATCACACTGCAATGGGTGAGCCTGAAGAAGATGCACTATATCAAGGTGCCTACAATGTGTGCATCCTATATCGAGGTGAGTATGAAAATTTGGATTAATGCCCTATATGCAACGCATGCCGGTATAAGATCCCTCGAGATAACCCAGGCGACGTTGAGGGGATGCATGTCAAGAAGAGGGTGCCTGCCAAGGTGATGTGGTATTTCCCTCTAATACCACGTCTGAAACGTTTTTTCATGAACAAAATGAATGCTAAATTGATGCGATGGCACAAAGAAGAACATAAGCAAGACAATATGTTGAGACACCCCGCTGATGGGTCGCAATGGAGAAAGGTGGACAGAATATTTCCAACATTTGCAAATGATGCGAGGAATATAAGGTTTGGCTTAAGTACGGATGGCATGAATCCTTTCGATGAGCAGAGTAGTGGCCATAGTACCTGGCCTGTGACACTCTGTATATACAACCTTCGTCCTTGGTTATGTATGAAGCGGAAATTCATTATGATGCCGATGCTTATCCCTGGCCCGAAGCAACCTGGTAACGATATAGATGTGTATCTGAAACCACTGATTGAGGATCTTCTAATGTTGTGGAAAGACGAGGGTGTTCGTATGTGGGATGCGCACGCAGAGGAACATTTTAACCTTCGTGCATTGCTTTTCGTAACCACCAACGACTGGCCAGCACTAAGCAACCTCTCCAGACATTTCAATGAGGGTTATAGGGCATGCACCCATTGTTTAGAAGAAACCGACAGCATGTACCTCAAGCACTGTAGGAAGATCGTGCATATGGGTCATCGTCGATTTCTTCCGATCAAGCACCCATTAAGGAGGAGGCATGCTCACTACGGTGGAAAGACAGATCATCATACCAAACCTAGGCACTGTTGTGGGAAAATGGTGTTTGAAATAGTCAAAGATATAAAAGTAGTATTCGGAAAAGAACCTGGCAGCAGATCAGTGCAGAGTGATGACGGACGTGCACCTATGTGGAAGAAGAAAAGTATTTTTTGGGAGTCACCTTATTGTGAAGTCTTAGAGGTCCGCCACGCAATTGATGTGATGCACCTAACAAAGAATCTTTGTGTGAACCTTCTAGGCTTTCTTGGTGTCTACGGTAAGCCAAAGGATACACTGGAAGCGCGGCAAGATCTTCAATGTATGAAACAACAGGCCGCCCTACATCTAGAAAAAAGGATAATGGATGTCATTACCTAGGTCCTGCGTGCTACACTCTTAGTAATTAAGAGAAGCAAAGTATGTTCGGCTGTTTAAATAGTATCAAGGTCCCATCAGGCTACTCTTCAAACATAAAGAGGCTACTGAACCTGAAAGAGAAGAAATTCGCACACACAAAGTCCCATGAATTTCACGTGTTGATGATGCAATTGATTCCAGTTGCACTTAGAGTTATTCTACCAGCTATGTTCGAGCCACAATCATAAAGCTATGCGCATTTCTCAACACAATTTATCAGAAGGCAATCGATCCATCGAGTCTAAGCAGGCTACAAGAGGATGTTGTCCAAAGTTTAGTTAGTCTTGAGATGATATTTTCTCTATCATTCTTCAATATTATGGCACATCTTCTAGTTCACTTGGTCAAAGAGATTGGTATTCTCGGTCCTGTTTTCCTTCATAATATGTTCCCTTTTGAACGATACTTTGCAGTCCTAAAGAAATACGTTCGTAATCGGGCTCGTCTAGAAGGAAGTATTGCGAAGGGTTACATCACAGAGGAGGTCATTGAGTTTTGTGTTGACTATGTGAAAGAACTCTGCCCAATTGGGATTCCAGTATCACGTCATAAGGGGCGGCTGACTGGAAAGGGCACACTTCAAAAGAAATCAGTAAATGCCACAGATCATGCCACGTTGAGCAAAGCACATCTCACAGTTCTGCAACAATCAGCCTTGGTGGCTCCATACATGGAGGAGCACATGCAAATTGTGCGAAGCATGTACCCTTTGAAGTCTGAGACATGGATTACAAAACATCATAACGATACATTCGCCACCTGGTTGCAGAAGGAAGTCATGGCCAATGATGAAATTCATGAGCAGTGAGCTTGGCTGGCCAGGGGTCCAGCAAATTCAATTTTGATGTACCAAGGATATGAAATTAATGGATACACATTTTATACAAGAGCCCAAGATAACAAGAGCATAAATCAAAATAGTGGTGTCCGTATAGATGCCACTGACTCTAGTGGCCAAACGAACTCATATTTTGGTTACATTGAAGAGATCTGAGAACTCGACTATGGGGCGCTGAAGATCCCTCTGTTTCGTTGCCATTGGGTTAAACTGACAGGAAAAGGTGTCGATATCGACGAGTACGGAATGACAACGGTAGACCTCAAAGAGCTTGACTATCGAGACGAACCATTCGTCCTAGCTAAAGATGTCACGCAAGTTTTCTATGTGTAGGACATGTCTAGCAAACCGAGAAAGGACAAGTCCAGAAATAAATCAAGTTTTCTAGGAGTGGGAGATGAGACAAAGTGTCACATAGTGCTGGCAGACAAAAGGAAAATTGTGAGAGTCGACGATGTCACAGATGAAGAAGAATACAACAAGGTGGAAGATATGACTTCGTTCGCAGTGGAGGTTGACACAAGTATTCTTTTATCCGAAGAGGAGGCTCCCTACGCACGCCATGATCACATGAAGGGACGATTGTAAAGCGAACCATTGTTAATATTCCATTAGTTGAATGATTATGTCTTGTAATATTTTCCGTGAACATGCTCTTAATGATTATCTCTGATTGTTGTGGCAATTCAATGGTTATGTTTATACTCGACCGCTATCATTGCAATTCAATGATTTACTCGGCAATTAATAGAATTACTGGGCATTTAACAAAATTATTAGGCAATTATCTGATTTATTATGCAATTCAATGATATACTAGGCAATTAATAGAATTATTGTGCATTTAACAAAATTATTAGGCAATTATGTGATTTATTATGCAGTTTAATGACTTATTAGGCAATTAATACAATTACAGGGCATTTAAACAAAATTATTAGGCAATTATATGGTTTATTATGCAATTTAATGACTTATTAGGCAATTAATACAATTACAGGGCATTTAACAAAATTATTAGGTAATTATATGATTTATTATGCAATTTAATGACTTATTAGGCAATTAATACAATTACTGGGCATTTAACAAAATTATTAGGCAATTATCTGATTTATTATGCAATTTAATGACTTATTAGGCAATTAATACAATTACAGGGCATTTAACAAAATTATTAGGCAATTATCTGATTTATTATGCAATTTAATGACTTATTAGGCAATTAATATAATTACTGGGCATTTAACAAAATTATTAGGCAATTAACTGATTTATTATGCAATTTAATGACTTATTAGGCAACTAATATAATTACTGGGCATTTAACAAAATTATTAAGCAATTATCTGATTTATTATGCAATTTAATGACTTAGTAGGCAATTAATATAATTATTGGGCATTTAGCAAAATTATTAGGCAATTATCAATGGTTTAATAAATTTGTGAATACCCTATCGGTACCGGTTGAAACCTTCAACCGGTACCAAATACTTGGCGAAAAAAAAGGAGCGCGCGGGAGTCGAACCCGGGCCTCGGCGATTAGAATAGTTAGGGTTACCACTGCGTTACACGGTGTTTTCGATCTTATTGGCGGCAAAAGCCTTAAAGTACATACATTTCAATAGCCTTAGGTACCGGTTTTGGCTTTCTAACCGCTGCCTTAGGCACTTTTCATTTTGCGCTCGTTGGAGCCTTAGGTACTGGGTGATCTTTTAACCGGTGCCTATGGGCCCTCTTAGGCACCGGTGCCTTAAGGCACCGGGTGGTTTTATCACCCGGTAACAAATCCCTTTAAGTATATATGGTTGTGCCCTGTTCTCTCTTCTTCCTCACTTAGCTTCTTGCTTCCTGCCCGGTCGTCCGTCACCCCTCCAACGCCGATCATCACCCCCGCCGCCCCCTCCGCGCCACGCCCGGTCGTCCAACGCCGCGCCATCTCGACGCCGCCGCCAATCATCGTCCACCGCGCTGCCAATCGTCCTCCACTGCCGCGCCTCCTCGATGCCCCCGCGCGACCCGTGGCTTCGGTGCGCCGCTGCCGCCTCAACCTTATCTCGGCCGCCACGTCCCCTACGAGCCGCCGTCTCTGCCTCGACGCCGGCCACCCCCCGACCGACCCGGCCGCGTTCGACGACCCCGCCCGCCAGAACCCCTGCACGTCACCGCCCTTCCCCTGCACGCCGTCTTGTGCCTCGACGCCGTCGCCCCCGCCCCTGCGCGCCGCCGGCTCCGCCTCGACGTCGCCGCGCCATCCCTTGCGCGCTGCCACCTCGACCCGCCAGCCCGCCTATGTGGCGAAACCACCCAAAAGACTGGGCCCGAGTGCACTGATCTTCGTTGCTAAGCAACTCGGACCCAAATCGGCTCGCACCGGTAGTTCCTCGAGTGAAGCCACGATAAAAGCCACGCTATTCTAGGATCGCGCAGATAACACTCACACGAAGGTGAGCCCAGAGATTACAACACAGAACATCTCATACATCTCAGAGTAATTGTAGCAGAAGATAAATTTTATTACAAACCAAGTTCAGAGTAGTAAAGTACTATAGAGTTCCATCTACTCAATTATTCAAGTCTCATTGTTTCAGCGGATGCACTAAAAGACAACTAGCGAAAGGATGTGACGCATCGATAAAGCCCGTACGAAAGTGTCACTCAACGGGAGGGTGGTCAGCACCTGCTGAAGGATCATCCCACTCAATAGACCAGCCCGGAGGCAGAGTATAAGGCCAAGTAAGACTCGCAATCAAATCCTCGAAGTTAGTACCTGAAAATAGTGCCACAAGCAAGGCTGAGTATACTAATACTCAGCAAGACTTACCCGTCACCGGATATAACTTAGTTCGATAACTAGACATGCAAGGCTTTTTGGTTTGTGGGGTTCGTTTTGCCAAAAATGCCACTAAGAGTTGATCCTTATTTTTATATTTTACTTAGCCATATTCTAGTTGGATTAACCGTTCTAAGTTTGCAACTATCTCTACTCAAACATGGTAGAGCAAACATTTAGTCATACAGCAGTATTATCAACATTTGTTCCACTTGTTACTCTATGTGGCCGAAAACATTAAGCAATCTCATGCCGAGAGAGGCGGACGATTCTGAATCGAATTTCAACCTGGCCAGGGGAACCTAAACCACACGCATGGGGATCGACTTCGCTCCCGCCCACGCTACTGTTCCCCTTTCTTTCCAGTCCGTGGATCCGGGCCACCCTCTCCGACTACAGAGTCCGACCACTCTGCACCCGTACGTCCGGACAAAAATAAACCCTACTTCTACCAAGAGGGTGGGTGACCGTTCCACTCGCCAGTCCAATCAGGTACTTAAGCTTACCGATTATCATATTTCTCGGTATGTGGCTAGTACTTTCAAATGCTTAATGAAATGAGCCACACACCGCTACCTTAACCATTTTGACTACACCAGCGGGGTATCACAACTACACAACCCCGCCCATTGTCCTTATATTTCAGCAGGAATTTAAAGTCAGTCAATTCCTATATGCTCGCGAGAGGCAGGAAACCACTCGACTTCTACCGTTCCTAGTTAGCAGGGCAACTTGTAATTATTACAACACATTAAGAATAGTTAGATGAATAATAACTCTGAAAATAATGGGATTATGCACCGGGGCTTGCCTTCTTGGGCACTGTCAAGCAGAGAAACCTCTGGGGCTTGGCCCAGGTCTTGAGCTTGGTTAGTGCAATTCAAGTTAACCTCCTGAGCAACACAAGAGTCCGCAGGAACTAGCTCGTACTCTCCGTCAGCAAGATTAACCGCTTCTATATGCAATGCAAGATTATAAGTTACAACATGATAAATGATTTCTTTCCTTCACGACAAAGTTGTAGTCCAACAAAATAACTTAAAGATGATCTTTGTGAACTTATTTACTTGGCAGTCATTTATGGAGTAGTATTTATCACTATGTTTCTTCATGGATGAGTGGGTGGGTTGGTTTTTATTTTCAGCATTAAAACATAGCATGCTTTCACAATTTCATAGCAACAAATCTACTCATAAGTTAGTGATGAAAATTTAATGTAGAACAATTCAGATCATCTGGCATCTACTGAGTAAATTTCAGCATATAACCATAGAGCATTTAATCATAAAAATTCATGCAAACAGATTACTCTAATACTTCACAAATTTGCATAGAACAATTGATAGGGGTTCTGGTGCTATAAAATTTACAGAAGCATCTAAATATCGTCTACTCAGTACTGTAAAATTTGCAGGTTTTATTTCCTTAAGCTTCAGGGCTTATAAAATTAACAAAATCATCAAGCTATTGACCAAGATTAATTTCACAGAATGTAATACCAGGGATATGGTTCTCAAAATTTTACCAGAACCTAGATATAACCTAAGCATGTTCCAGAAAAATTATTAAGCACTATTTCTACCAGAAAAATTAATTATACATTTAACTCTACATGAGCTAGCATATTAACTCCAGGTTCAAAATAACCAGTATTGCACGTGAAACTTTTACCATAGCAAGTATATGCTCTTACTAAAAACATATCCAAAAATCATGATCAAATATGGTCTATTTTACTCTGAACAAAAATAGTAAACCTAGCCATGATATACTAAGAATGATTTTTAACTTAAGCAAAACTCGGTAACTATAGCTCAAACTTTGCAGACATGATTACAGAACCAAAATAAGACTCCAGAAATAAATCTAGATTTTTTCTAGGCACATTAACTATATATGGTGAATTAAGTTGGTTTAACAAGCATTAATCATGGTATATAGAAAACTAACTCTAACAGTTCTAAACTCATAGATCAGTAAGGTTTCAGTTGCATATACAACTAGGAAAAATTCCAGAGTAAGATCATGTCCATGTTTTCCAGCATTAAATCATGAAGTGCATTAACAGATTTGAGAATCTTGATTGTTCTAACAAGTTAACAGTTTTAGCTGGGTGTCATCTTTTTACCATAAGCCTAACATTCTACCAGAATCAACATATCCAAATATCATGGTCATTTGGTGAGCAGAACTTCCAAAACAAACATTAGGTGGTTTTCCTATTCTTTTTCATAGATTAAAATGGGTAGAGTTTCTCCAGATTTGGGTGTAACAAAACTTGTAGATTTTCTTATCAGGATTCCAGATCAGTTGAGTTTGTATTTTTATGATATTTCTGTTATTTGTTATGCATTTTTGAAGTTCACTGCCAAACTCTGAAAAACTTGCAGCCAGGCCCTTAACCGAAAAAGAAAAATTACAACCGGGTCCTTCGCCGGCCTTCTCCGCCATTGCATCTTGTCGGTGATGTTCTGCTAGGCAGGGCTTACGGGGCTGCAATGGGGAGGCACGTTGGGTAGTGGAGTTCGAGAGCTACCTATCCAGGTCGGTGTTCAGGTCTATGGTGGCCAAAATCGAGGTTGCTGGCGTCAATGGCGGCGGCGGAGCTCGGGTGACCGGCGGTGCGGAGGAAGAAGAGCTCGGGGTGGCCGAACATCGAGCACACGAGCACCGCGAGAGCGTGAGGAAGCTCCTGGGGTGGTTGTCGTGCTCGGTCTTCGCCGGAATCGGCCGGTCCACGGCGAGCCTTTAGCTTGCCGGCGGCGATTGGAGGGCCTCGGGTGGGATTCAGGGTGTGCGTGAGCTTCACTGGGGTTTGGTGAGGCTACTAGTGATGTCGGGTGAGGCAATGTGGGTCGGTGGAGGCAGCTCCACGCGAGTTCGCGCTCACCGGTGATGGCAGGTGGCGGAGGAAGGGGAAAAATGAGGGGTCGCGCGACGGCAGGGGTTCTGGTCCTATTTATAGGCGAGAGGGCGTCGAGGCGAAGCTAAAGGGCTCTTGGGGGAGGTCGATCTAGCTGGAACGCGCTTGGCGGTGAGGTGGTGTCCGGAGGAGGCGGCGCGGGGCATGGCGGGCGGCGTGTCGCCTCGCCAGCGGGCCTGGGGCACGTGGCAAGTGGGGGAGAGGCCAGCTAGCGTGCCAAGCAGTAGTTGTGGGGGCTCCTAGGGGTCCATATGGCCGTGGATGGCGTCCACCGTACACCGGCGGTGGGCGGCTGTGCCGCGGCAGAGGACAGGGGAGGGGAGATGGAGGTAGGGACCTATCTGCAATTTTTGAAATTCCAGGGACCTCTCGGTAATCTAAAATTTCTCTATTTTTCGGGGTTCAAATGAAAAGGTTTTGAACATCAAACTTGCATAACTTTTCAAGATCTACAACTTTTGTTTTATGCAAATTTTAATTTGAAGCCACATTTTGAACTATTTTAAATTTTTAAACTTGCACTAAAGGGTTTTGATTTCTATTTGATTTTTGATGGTTTTGGCTGAAAGTTCAAATGAGCACATGTCATTTAAGGTACCATTTATAACCCAAACTTATTTTTGTGCATATTTTTTAATAGGATTTTGAGTAGTTTTTTAACTCCTTTTTCCTCTCCCATTTTAATTCCAATTGTATAGTTTGACATTTATTTGACCTTTCCTTTTTGAATTAAATTCCCAAACACTTCCTCTAAATTTTATTTGGGTGAGGTGATCTGTATTTTAGTGCACAGACACCAGAGGTCTCCGACGTGGTATGGGCCACCGGCGATTTTTTGCTTTTTTTCTTTTACTATAGAATTATACAAATATTAATTGTTTCTATTAGTAATTATTAACTACAATATAATTATAGAGATATTTTTGTTGAATTTAGTTACTAGATAGAAAAGGAAATGGAGAGAATTTAGAGAGAGAATTTATAGAGAAATAGAGAAGGAAATGCTTTTAATTATTTAAATAGAGAGTGTATAATGTATTAGAGAAATAGAGAAGGAAATAGAGAATTAGAGAGAATTTCAATTATTATGTCTTATGTAGTGTATAATTGTGTCATTCAAAGACTTTATTTAATCATGTATTTAAATAGAGAGTGAATAATGCTTTTATTTATTTAAATAGAGAGTGAGTAGTGCTTTCATTTATTTAAATAGAGAGTGTATAATGTATTAGAGAATTAAAGACTGTATAATGTATTAGAGAAATAGAAAAAGAAAATAGAGAATTAGAGAGAATTTCTATTATTTTGTCTTATGTACTGTATAATTGTGTCATTCAAAGACTTTATTTAATCATGTATTTAATTAGAGAGTGAATAATGCTTTTAATTATGTATTTATCATGTATTTCTGTAACTCACGCACTGTGAAATCAAACACGACCAATGAACTAAATGGTTAGACTCACAGAATCATGTATTGATTATTTAATTATGAATTCTTCATTCTTAATTCTCGAGCTCGCAAACTCATGCTAACACACAAACTTGCGCTCGGTCTCTCGCTCACTCTCTCACCGACGCTCTCTCCTTACCGACGCTCAGTCTCTCACTCGCTCACTCTCTCTCACTCTCTCTCTCTCACACACACACACTCACTCACTCACTCTAACACACACACACACATTCGTTCAACGCTCTCTCGCTATCTCCTCACCGACGCTCGGTCTCTCTCTCTCTCTCTCTCTCACACACACACACACACACACACACACACACTCACTCACACACACACACTCATGCACACACACACTCACACTCACACACACACACTCATGCACACACACTCACACTCACTCACACTGACTCACACACACACACACACACTCCAACTCACTCATGCACACACACACAAACATTCGTTTAAAGAATTGAATTCTTGTGCTTCAGTTAAGGATGGTCACAGAGTTTAACACATTTATACGGTTTCAGTTAAGGATGGACCCCATGATGAGGCCGCCAGGCAATACATGTTGGACGCAATAAACGAAGATAAGAGGGCCAACACCACCCAGCCAATTGGTGAAGAAGAGGCTAGTACAGCTGATTCCTTCCTAAAAATGTCTGGAGATGCCGATGAAGAAGATGATGACTTTGCGCTGCCGCCCAATCATCAGCAGCACATTCCAGTATGTATCTTAAGTATATATGCATGGTGACTTCGGTAGATTAGTTTTGCGATTAACATATCTTTTCTGTAATTTAGTCAAGCTCCGCATCGACTTCGTTGAGCCAATCAAAAGGGAGATGCCGGCCAACCATGAAAATGGAGGGAAGACAGGTCATCACAGAAGTGGACGCAGAGGGTTGTCCAAGTGCTCTAGAGGCTGCTAGCATGAAATTTGTCAACCAATGTAGGGTTATTGTTCGGGCAAGAATTCCGATCACCACAAGACTATGGAATTCGAGCAAACTAGAAGAACAGCAACACGCCATGCCTCCACATTAGAAGGAAATGTTATGGACAGAAGTTAAGGATATGTTCACTCTTCCTGAAGGAGTTGACCAAGAACTTGTGAAGAAATGTGCCTTGAAAAAGATGGCCCTTGCCTTTGGAACTTTCGAGAAGAAGTTGTACAACAATTACATCAAGAAGGATAAGGAGCCGAACTGGGATGATCTTCCACAGGTTAAACCATATTGGGAGGAGTTCAAACAATACAAACTATCAGAGGAAGCCCAAGGAAAATCTGAACAGGCCAAGGCGAATGCAGCAAATAAGAAGTACAACCACCACCTTGGGGCTGGCGGGTACAAGAAGGCAGTAAAAAATGCTAGAAGATGGAGCAGGACCTTATGGATAGAGGCATCAGGCCAGCGACATGGGATTGGCTGGATAGATCCAAGTGGTAGTTATTTGCTAATGACGTGACACTAAACTAGTTGGATGGAACTTTGGTCGTGCCAGAGCATAAGCAAGAAGTGTCCCGCGATCTGGTCATAGCAATAGATGAGGCCCAACAAGGAACATTCCAGCCTCAAAGGGAGAATGATGAACTGACCAGGGCATTAAAGAATCCAAAACACCCTGGATGAGTCCACGGCATCAGCGTGATCCCATGGAAAGTTGCTTGGGCCGGAGATTCCTCTTACAAGACTCACTGAAAGAGCAAAGCCGAACAAGAAGAGAAACTCCGTGCCTTACAAGAAGAGATGAATAGGAAGGTTGCGTCCTTGGAATCTCAGATGGACACCAGGGTCAATGAGGCAGTGTAGCTAGCTTTGAGCCAAAGGGGCACTGCTGGGTCACACCCGGATGTTGTGATAATTTCGGCCCCTCAACGACTCAGCAGCTGTGCATCCACGGCGGCGCCCGACGTACAAGCTGATCAGCACCCCCAGATTGAGCCAACGGCGGTAGATGACCAGAGGTATCCAGTGGATGACATCACCATGCCGACAGCGTGCGAGTTACATGTGCGAGCAAAGAATATATCCATTCATGTAGCATACGGGTCAGCCCTGCCACTTAATCCTTGTACTACAATTCATGGAAGGCCGAGACCCCTAGGCTACACCTCCGTCACAGTTGAGCAGATAGTCTGAAACAATGAGGATCTTGAGCTCGACTTCATTGGAGGGGATGGAGAGAAGACATTGAGAGACGCAATGCACGGGGT